>NW_027186296.1:26304177-26394708 GCF_028583685.1 Petaurus breviceps papuanus
ATATATATATGTCTTTATATGAGGGTATGCGGGCATATGAATACATAGATAGAGGGCACGGGACCAATTTAACAGGAAGGGATGATACTTAAAAGGTGAAATTAAGAGATGAGAGGAATATAATGAGAGGAGATGGGGAGAGACAGAGTGGGGCAGCTATCTCATACAGAAGAGGCAAGGGAAAATGGTTACAATGGAAGGGGAAGAATAGGAAGGCAAAAGGGAATGGGTCAACCTTACTCCTATTGAATCTGGCTTGAGGAGGGAGGGAAATACACACTAAATAGGGGATCTCACCCTCCAGGAGAATAGGGGGGGAAGGGGAAGTGAGGGGGGATGATGGAAGGGAGGGCAGGCTGGGGGGGAGGGGAGTTGGAAGCACCCACTTTTGAAAAGGGACAGGATCAAAGTAGAGAATAGAACAAGTGGGAGGTGGGATAGGAGGGAGGGAAATATAGTCAGTCTTTTACAATACATCTACTATGTTATTGTTTTGCATTAGCCACACATGTACAACCTATACTGAACTGCTTGTCTCCCCAGTGGGGGTGGGTGGCAGGGGGGGAAGGGAATGAATCTGGAATTGAAAGTTTTAAAATCAAACATTCAAATATATGTATATATATATGTGTGTGTGTGTGTGTGTGTGTGTGTGTATTATTAATATATATATAGTATTAATAATAGTGTATATATATACATATATATATATACACTATTATTAATACCATCTTACATGTTATTAAGAAAAAAAAGATATACAGGCACTGAGGCATAGAGATCCACTGGAAAAGTTGAAACGGGTATGGGAGAAAATATGGGAGAGAGCAGATTGGAGGTGGGGATATCCTGTGGGACTGCTGTTTTGGGGGGATGGGTGGGGGAAAAACGGGGAGAAAATTTGTAACTCAAAATCTGGCAGAAACGAATGATGTAAATCAGAAGTTAATAAAGCATTTAAAAAATAAAAAAAAAAAACAATATGTTAGTGTACCACAGCCCCTCAGCCATTTGTTATTCTCCCTTATTATCTTAGTTCATCTGGTACGGGTGAAGTGGTACCTCAGAGTTGTTTAATTTGCATTTTTCTAATTATTAGTGATTTAGAAAAATTTTTCATAATATCTATTGATAACTTAGACTTCTTCCTCTGAAAACTGCCTATTCATATCCTTTGATCATTTGTCAGTTGGAGATTGATCTTATTCTTGTAAATTCAACCAAGTTCTGAGAGAAATGATTATTAATAACAAATGATTTGGGGAGATCCAGAGTTCTCTTCTTTTTCTAAAGTTCTCCTTTCAAAAGCTCAGTCTCTGAAGGTTAAATTAACTTTCTCCTCAGTCATGGTCAGATCCCACACAACCTTCTCTATAGGTTTGGGTGAGGTCAAATTCTTTGAATACATTGCCTAAGGCTGTACAATTTAGAAGTAAATAAATAATATATAGGTTATATATATATATTTAGAAGTAAATATATAATATATAGGTTATATATGTATATTTAGAAGTAAATATATAATATATAGGTTATATATGTATATTTAGAAGTAAATATATAATATATAATGAAAGTTCATTAGAATAGGTCCAGCCCCTCATTCTAATATTTATTCTCTCATTAATTGTTAACCAATCAGAGTTGATTTCTACCCTCTAGAATACCCACTTTTCCAAGGACATATAAACCCTAAACCCTCCACCATAGCTGTCTTTGGAGTTGGATAATGCCACTGACCTCTTTTATTAATAGCACACTAGTTTTAGTAATAAATGATTAAATTATCCAGAAACTATGTTTTTCTAATTTTTAAAAATGTCACAATTTTCTATATTTCTTAGAAATAAGATCTTTATCAGAAAAGCTTGCTATAAAGATTTTCTTCCCAGTTTTCTGATTCTCTTCTGATTTTAGCTGCATTGTTTTTGTTTCTGCAAGACCTTTTAAATTTTATGTATTTGAAATTATGCATTTTACCTCCTGTGAACCTCTCTATCTCTTGTTAGGTCGTGAATTCTTTTCCTATCCATAGATCTGACAATTTCTGCCATGCTCCACTAATTTGCTTATTATATCTAAATGTTGTAATCATTTTGCATTTATCTTGGCATACAGTGCGAGATGTTGGCCTATACCTAATCTCTGCCAGACTCCTTTCTAGTTTTCCCAATAGGTTTTGTTGAATAGTGAATTCTTGCCCCAATAACTGGGGTCTTTGGGTTTATCAAACACGAGGCTACTGTACTCCTTTGTTTCTATATACTGTGTACCTAATCTGTTCCACTGTTCAATCTTTATATTTCTTATCCTGTATTAAGTTGTTTTAATGATTACAGCTTTGTAGTATAGTTTGAGATCCTACTAGCCTCCCTTCCAATTCATTTTTTTAATTGACTCTTGATATTTTTGAGCTTTTGTTCCTCTAGATGTGTTTTGTTATTTTTTTTCCTAGCTCTGTAAAGTAATTCTTCTGTAAAGTAATTAGTTTGACTTGCATGACACTGAATAAGTAAATTAATTTAGATAGCATGTTCATTTTCATTATATTGGTGCAGCCTATCCATGGGCAATTATTATTTCTTCATTTGTTTAGATCTGTCTTTTCATGAGGTATTTCATAATTATGCTCACATAGATCCCGTGTGTGCAGGTCAATTCCCAAATATTTTACACTATCCATATTTATTTTAAGTGGGATTTTTCTTACTATCTCTTCCTGATTAGTCTGATTAGTTTTGTTGATAAAATACAGAAGTGCTCATAATTTGTGTATGAACACAATACTTCAGAGGAGGCCTGACAAAGCTATTTGTAAACCTTGAAATATTAAGTAAATATGAATTGTTTGTATTCTGCATGCATGAGTCTATGAGAAGACTAGCCCTTGGCATCTATTCAACAAAGCTCTGAATTCCATTAGTGTCCCTTCTTCTCATTTTAGCCTCTTATTCTCTCTTCTAAGATATAAATGGAAATGATTGATGATTGTACAAGAAAGTTCACTGCCCTCTGATATACGCTGTGAATATGGCTCAGTTTTGGAATTCTTAGTCTTTCCAGGAGCATGTAAGGTCATTGAAGGTAAGGACTGTATGATTTTTCTTTTTGTCTCTAACACCTTGTACAGTACCTTGTACAAAATAAATGCATAATAAATGTTTGCTTAATTGAATTGGTTGAAATTCAATTTCTCATTGTTTCTAATAATAAAAGCTGAATATCATCAGTCTCTTTGGATTTCAGTTGTGTGTTTTCTGTTTTCTAAATCTTGTAGGAGTTCATGCCCTAGATTTTTAAGCTGGATAATCCATCAGTGGTAACAAAAAAAATTATAGTAAGAGCTGCAATCTCTAGCATTTTACTACCTGGAAGAGTCTTAGAACCAATATTTTTATATTTCTCAATATAAACCTTCATTCTAGTAGAATACCAGAAGGTAAGGACATACTACCAGCTACAGCAACTTCAGGGTTTTCTTTTTTAAAATAAATTATTATTGATAGCTTTTATTTTTATATAACCTCCATTTCCTACTGCATCCCTTCTCTAACTCTTCCAAAAGAACTATCCCTTATAATAAAGAAGAAAAAAAGAGGAAGGAAAAAAAGTTCAGCAAAACTAACTAAGAAATCCAAAAGTCTGATGATATATACAATGTTCTATACTTCAGTTGTTATTTAGCATTGTCTCCTAAGTGGTTGATTCTAACTAACAAACAGTAGGATTTTGCATATATAGAGCATGACTAAATTTTGAATAATTTTTAGGAGGAAAATAAATTTAATATTATTAGATCTAGCTGTATGTATAGCTTTCTTATTGATTAACATCTTTGATCACTGTAAATGCCAAATGACAAGGCTCAAGGTCATAGAATTTAAAGCTGGAATATACCTCAGAGAATATCAAGTTCAACATCCACATTTTATAGACAAGAAAACATTCTGAACACATGTATTAACTCAGGGCATTATTTGTGATCTAATAATAGCAGTACCCCAGTGTCAAGGAAGAAGAGTTTTATTGTGAGGGAAAATGGTTGTAGCACCAGTATATGAAATGCTTTTGAGATTCATAAGAACAAACAAATAATAGTATTTATAGAGTATTCCTGCTTTGGGAGTTTCCATAAATGTTCTTTCTATAGACATTTGAGGTCCTAAAAATTTCATGGAATACACTGGAACATCTGAAAGTATTTTAAGCATCTAACATAGTCACAGGTAATTATCCTAACTATATAGTCAACGAATAAACAAGCATTTATAAGCACCTAGTGTTTGCTAGGCACTGTTCTAGGCTTTGGACATTCAGCTACAAAGAATGAAAAAATTTCTAGTCACAGGGAGTTTGCAATGAGAGAGACAACATATACATAACATAGATATAGGGAGATAAATACAGGGCATCCCAAAAAAGTCTTTGTTGTATTCAACTCTCTATGATCCCATTTGGGGTTTTCTTGGCAAAGATACTAGAGTGGTTTGCTTTTTCCTTTTCCAGTTCATTTTGCAGATGGGGAACTGAGGCAAAGAGGGTTAAATGACTTGCCCAGAGTCGCAAGCCTAGTAAGTGTCTCAGGCTGGATTTGAACTCAGGATCTCCTCATTCCAGGGCTGGTGCTCTATCCACTGCATCACCTAGCTGCCCATACCCTAAATCTTACTATAGTTTTAAGCTTTAAAAAGATTTTAAACTTCACCAAGACTTTTGGGACACCCTGTATGAAAAGAATGAATGCAAATATTTGCAAAGTACTTAATTACAAGATATTTTGGGAGGGAAGTCGCTAGCAATTGGCAGATTGGGATCAGGAAGGGCTTCATACAGAAGACGGTGCTCGAGCTGTATCTTAAAGGAAGAGTGGGACTCTATGAGGCAGATGCAGACACTTCATAAATGTCAACAGTCCCACTTCTGAGCTGGTGGATGACATGAACTGTCTACCTGTAGGACATGGGCTTTGTCACTTTTCTATTGGGGAGGGGGATAGGCTTGAACTGAGATAGTCACACTTCTCCATCCAGTAATTCTTGTGTCGAGTGTTATATATTTGATAGAATGTCCATTTTTTCTAGGGCTACACTGCAGAGCTCAGTTGACAGGTGAGGATGTGGCCAGGGCACTGTCTGGGTATAAACATAGAGACTAGTTTAAATTGTGATTATCATGGAATGGTAGGATTTCAGAGCTTAAAGGAACCATAGAGGTCAACTAAAGTAGCCCAAACTGATCAAAAATCCCTTCTACAAGGGAATTTTCTACCATCCACTACAGCTGTTCCTATGACCATTGTTTGAAGACTTCCAATAAGGGAACCCCTGCTAACTCTCATTCTATCCACTTTTGGATTTTTAGGAACTTTGTCCTTATATCAAATCAAAATTTGTTTCTCTATAACTTCTTCTCGCTTATCCTAACTCTCCCTTCTGGTAATATAGAGAAAAAAATGTTATCTCCCCCTAAGTCTTTTCTTCTCCAGATTGAAGACCCCAGGTCCTTCCACAAATACTTCCATGGTCTGGTCTCTAGTCTTCTCACCATACTTGTTACTGTCTTCTTGCAGTCTATCTTGTCTATGCCCTTCCCCAAATACGGCTCTGAATACAACACTGAAGATGTGGTTTAGTCAGGATAGGATTGATGTGGCTTAAGCTGCAAGTATGATCTATTCAGACTCAGTCCATAATTGATACAGAAGACTAGAACTCGGACTGTGGGAACCTACATTATGAAATTAAACTTGGATTTAAGGCAGGCTTTTGCCAGCCCTGACAAAGAACAGCCCTACAGATAAATCTGAAAGAGACATGTTCTAACAGCAGTCTGGAGCAAATAAGCATATTTGAACCAGGAGCTGCATAGTGTGGTGGCTAGGACACTGGACTTGGAGTCAGGAAGGCCTGGGTTTCAATTCCCCTCATTAACTAGCTTTGTGACCCTGCAAGAATAATTTTTCTTCTTTGAAGCCTAGATTCCTCATTTGTAAAATGGAGATAATAGCAGCGTCTTCCTTATATTATAAGGTTGTTGAGCAGATCAGCCCTTAAAGTGTTACACAAACATGTTGTTGTTTGTTGTTATTTACTTAATTGAGCCTATGGTAAACCCTTTCAGTCTTGATCGACTGAGCCTTTTCTGTGGAATTTACAGTCTGATTCCCCAATATCGTAGTCAGTGTTCCTTAATCTAGGCTGTAATTTGTGCCTTCCTTGGAACATATCAAGTCCCCCTTTTGGCTCAGTGGGATCCTTCAGTTTCTCTTCCTTAGTGCCCTTTCTTCTAGGGCCCTATATTCCCTAGGAGCTGAGATCAGTTTTAACAGAGAGGCCTCTAATCAGGGATATACTGGAGTTGACTCTTACTAGTTCAAGAGAGCAGATTTTTAAATTTTCAGTGTGAGAGCATTTACACATTAGAAGTCAGCCAACACTACAAATTGAGTCTTCATTCATCATTTTGTTGGTTGTATAGACTTTTAAAAGGTATGGAGAAAATGTCAATAACGTGTATTAAACTTAAAAGTGTGTTGTGCATTTTCACAAAGTTGATGACTAAGCATATACCAACATACCTTGCTTCCAACACAGGCCTTGACGTTGACTTTAAAGCTAAGAGTTAATTTTTCAAAAATGTTCAGAGCAAACCAGTTCCAATCAACTAAGCTAACCTGCCCAGACATAAATTAATTGTCTAGTTTCAGAATTTCCATAATTTTAAAAATCATCCTTATGTCACCCATCTTGTCTTTCAATGAGGTCATAATGAGTAACTCCTGCAAAATGTGATTGTGGAAGGAAATTACCAAAGGGATGAGGCTAATGAATGTGATCTGTTATATTAATTCTAATGTCTCAGGTTGCTCTTGTGTGGTCATTTCTCTGTAAAATACCATAACTGTGGCATGCACTGTTTGCAGACAGGAAATCGACAGGATGCCAAAAAAGGGAAGAGAAGAGAAAACAAGTCCAAAGAGCAAAATATTTTACATGGTGGGGGAAGTATAACAGAAGGAAAGAGGTGTCATGTTACTCTTTGCTATGGTTTGTCTTCTGGAAAAACAAACCTAATGCCTTCTTATGCTGACCTTTGCTAAGACTATGGGAAGATGGATGCTTGGTAGCTTTATATTTCTTGAAGAGCTTTTCCCTAGGAAAAAGAGAATTAAATCTTTGCTGTAAGAAAGGTTCTAGCTACCCAAGCTGATTCTTCCCCTCATTCCAACCAAACAAACTCTTGATAGACATTTGGTTTCATATCTATCCCAAGTGGGAAAGAGGCATTTGACTTTCAAATACTGCCACTGTAATGTATTGGTTGCACGACCCTGGACAAAGTACTTAATCATTCAGTGCTTTTAGCATGTTTTTAACACTAGAAGTTGCAGAGAGGGCACTGACTTGCACTGGTAGAGGCAATTTCCTCATTCAGAATTTCCTTTACCAAAGAAATCCTGGATCCAGTCTCCATACTATACATTGATAACTGGAGGCTTTTAATAAATGAGGTGGTTTGGGGGCAGAATCTATTTTCTGTTTTTCAATGGCAAAGGTTCAAAAGGAGGTTGGAAAGGGTATAAATCTTAGCAAACAATTTTCTCATCTGTACCATGTGGATCCTTGTTAATCATAGATTTTTCAGTGATATATACTTGTACAATATTCTTAACGTTTTCAAGGACAAAATGCTGGAATCTCAATTGAGACAACTTTCAGTTCTTCTTGCAGAAACTTAAATATAACTGCAAAGTGTGAGTAATATTACTTGGCCAGCATGAGTAATAAGAGATTGGCAATCCTTGACTAAACCTTGCTATGGTTAAGTTTCAGAGTAATAAGAAAGTCTGAGAATCCATTTTCTTTACTCCCTCTCCTTCCTCTGCTCCCCAAATATACAAGTGTAGAAAAATCTTTCCTTCTGTACTTAAGGTACTGCTGGCAATATTTGCTGTATATTTGCTATACAACAACTACTACTACCACAGCTAGGTGGCTATTGCTATTACCACCACTTCTCAATTATGACACTTTACTGGTTTACAAAGTGCTTTTCTCACCCCTACAGGGTAAGTAGTATAAGTATTCAATTCAATAAAAAATATTATTAATAATAATAGTATTTATACAAGTGCCATAAGGTTTGTAAAGCACTTTACAAGTATTATCTCATGTGATCCTTAGAATTTTCATAAATAGGTACTATTATCCCCTTTTAAAAATGAGGAGATTGAGGCAGATAGCAGTAAGTGACTTGCCCAGGGTTACAAAGTCAGTAACTGAGGTTAGATCTGAACTCAGGACTTCTATACTCTAGGCCCAGAGTTCTACCCATTGAACCACCTATGTTCAAGATAATGCTAAGGATACAAAGACAAAAGCTTAATGATTTTTAACTTTAAGAAGTTTCTATTCTAGTAAGGAAATAAACCATGTAAACAAATAAATGCAAAATGTGTACAAACTATTACAAAGTTTTTGTTGTTGAGTTATTTCAGTCATGTCCTACTCTCTGGATCCCATTTTGGGGTTTTCTTGGACGCTGGAGTGGTTTACCATTTCCTCCAGTTTGTTTTACAAATGAGGAAACTGAGGCAAAGAGTTAAGTGACTTTCCCAGAGTCACACAGCTAGTAAGAGACTGAGGTTAGATTTGAACTCAGGTCCTCCCAACTCCAGGGTTAGTACTATATCCACTGTGCCACCCAGCTGCCATGATTTATTTGTGTGAAAATTATTTTGTAATTGTGTTCACATTATTTCTGAGCTTGTCTTGGCAGGTAGGCTCCCAAGTATTTTATATTGTCTTTAGCTTTTTTTTTAATTTTAAAAACAAAATGTAAAAAATTAATGAATTTATTTTAAATTTTCAACATTCACTTCCATAAGATTTTGAGTTTCAAATTTTCTCTTTCTCCTCCTTTCCTCTCTCTAAGATGGTGTGCAATCTGATATAGGCTCTACTTATGCATTCATATTAAACATATTTTCACATTAGTCATGATGTAAAGAAGAATTAGAACTAATGGGGGGAACCATGAGAAAGAAGAAACAGAACAAAACAACAAAAGAAAAAGAGAGCAAATAGTATACTTCCATCCGCATTCCAATGCCAAAGTTCTTTCTCTGGATATGGATAGCATTTTCCATCATGAGTCCTTTGGAGTTATCTTAGATCGTTGCATTGCTGAGAAGAGCTAAGTCTGTCAAAGTCAGTTATTGCACAATGTGGTTGTTACTGTGTACAATATTCTCCTGGTTCTGCTCATTTCACTCAACATCAGTTCATATAAGTCTTGCCAGGTTTTTCTTAAGTTTGCTTGCTGATCATTTCTTATAGCACTAGTATTCCATTACATTCATATACCACAACTTGTTCAACCATTCCCTAATATATGGACATCCTCTCAATTTCCAATTCTTTGCCATCACAAAAAGAACTGCTATAAATAATTTTTGTACATGTGAGTCCTTTTCCCTTTCCTATGATCTCTTTTGGATATAGAATTGGGAGGGGTATTGCTGGGTCAAAGGGAATGCACAGTTTTATAACCCTTTGGGCATAATTCCAAATTGTTATCCAGAATGGTTGGATCAGTTCACAACTCTATTAACAATGCATTAGTGTTCCAATTTTCCCATATCTTCTCTAGCATTTACCATTTTCCAGTTTTGTCATGTTAGCTAATCTGATAGGTGTGATATGATAACCTCAGAGTTGGTTTAATTTGCATTTCTCTAATCAATAGTGATTTAGAACATTTTTTTTCATATGATTATAGTTTTAATTTGTTCATCTGAAAACTGCCTGGTTTTTTTTTTTTGACTATTTATCAACTGGGGAATGACATGTATTCTTATAAATTTAACTCAATTCTCTTTATATTTTAGAAATGAGGCCTTTATTAGAGACATTGGTTATAAAAATTCTTTCCCAGTTTTTTGCTTCCCTCCCAATCTTGGTTGCATTGGCTTTGATTGTGCAAAACCTTTTCAATTTAATGTAACCAAAGTTATTCATTTGCATTTCACAATGTTCCCTATCTCTTGTTTGGTCATAAATTTTTCTATTCTCCAGAAATCTTACAGATAAACTATTCCTTGCTCTTCCAGTTTGCTTATAATATCAGCTTTTCTACCTAAATGATGTACCCATTTTGACTTTATTTTGGTACATGGTGTAAGATGTTGGTCTATGCTTAGTTTTTGCCATACTATTTTTCAGTTTTCCTGGCAGTTTTTGTTATATAGTGAGTTCTTATCCCAGAAGCTGGAGTCTCTGAGTTTATTAAACAGTAGATTACTATAGTCATAAACTATGTCTTGTGTACCTATCCTATTCCACTGGTTCACCAGTCTATTTCTTAGCCAGATACAAGTAGTTTTGATGATTGCTACTTTATAATACAGTGTAAGATTTGGTATGACTGGGCCACCTTCCCTTGCATTTCTTTTCATTAATTCTCTTGATGTTCTGGAACTTTTGTTCTACTAAATGAATTTTGTTATTTTTTCAAACTCTGTAAGATTTTTTTTTTGGTAATTTGATTGGTATGGCACTGAATAAGTAAATTAATTTAGGTAGAATTGTCATTTTTATTATATTAGCTCAGTCTACCCATGAGTAACTGATATTTTTCCAATTATTTAGAGCTGACTTTATTTGTATAAAAAGTGTTTTGTAATTGTTCATATAGTTTCTAGGTTTGTTTTGGCTGGTAGACTCCCAAATACTTTATAATGTCTATACTAAATTTAAATGGAATTTCTCTTTCTATATCTTGCTGTTGGACTTTGTTAGTAATACATAGTAATGCTGAGGATTTATATGGCTTTATTTTATATTCTGCAAGATTGCTAAAGTTGTTTATTATTTCCAGTAGATTTTTACTTGATTCTCTAGGATTCTGTAAGTATATCATCATGTCATCTGCAAAGAGTCATAGCTTTGTTTCTTCTTTGCCTAGTCTAATTCCTTCAATTTCTTTTTCTTCTCTCATTACTAAAACTCTCATTTCTAGTACTATATCAAATAATGGTGGTGATAATGGACATCGTTTCACCCCTGATCTTATTGGAAATGCTTCTAGCTTATCCCCATTACATATAATGCTTGTTGATGGTTTAAGGTAGATGCTGCTTATCATTTTTAAGAAAGTCTCCATCTATTTCTATGCTTTCTAGTGTTTTTAATAGGAATGTGTATTGTATTTTATCAAAAGCTTTTTCGGCATCTATTGAGATAATTATATGGTTTCTGTTATTTTTATTGTTGATATGGTCAATTATGCTGATAATTTTCCTAATATTGAACCAGTTCTGCATTCCTGGTATAAATCCTACCTGGTCATAGTGTATTATTCTCATGATAAGTTGCTGTAATCTTCCTGCTAACATTTTATTAAAATTTTTTGAATCTATATTCATTAGGGAAATTGGTCTAAAACTTTCTGTTTTGGCTCTTCTCAGTTTAGGTGTAAGTACCATATCTGTAAAAAAAAAAAAATTGGTAGGACTCCTTCTTAGCCTATTTTCCCAAAAAGTCTATACAGTATAGGGATTAATTGTTCTTAAAACGTTTGATATAATTCACTTGTAAATCCATCTGGCTCTGGAGATTTTTTCCTAGGGAGTTCATTGATGGCTTGTTCAGCTTCTTTTTCTGAAATGGGGTTAAGTATTTTATTTCCTCTTCTACTTTTCTGGGCAATTTATATTTTTGCAAATATTCATCCATTTCACCAAGATTGTCAAATTAATTGGCATACAGTTGGGCAAAATAGCTCCTAATTATTGTTTTAATTTCCTCTTCACTGGTGGTGAATTCACCCTTTTTGTTCTTGATACTGGCGATTTGGTTTTCTTCTTTCTTTTTTAAAAATCAAATTAACCAAAGGTTTATCTATTTTGTTGGTTTTTTCATAAAACTAATTCTTAGTTTTATTTATTTGTTCAGTAGTTTTCTTGATTTCAATTTTTATTAATCTCCCCTTTGGTTTGTCTTTAGTTATTTTAAGTGGATTTTTCTTTCTATATCTCCCTGTTGGACTTTATTGGTAATATATAGAAATGCTGATGATTTATGTTTTTTTTAAGTTAAGGAGTTTTGCCATGGGAATTTACATCTTCCAATATTCCAGATTTAAAGCTCTGTGTACAAAAGAAGGTATCTGGGAAAATAGACACCCATCCTACACTCTTTTCCCAAGTTGGATTCAGAGAGTCCACCTATTTTTCCTTGTGTGAGAAATGATTATTTCTGGCTGGTATTAATAACTAATTATTGTATTAGGACCAATGTTTTCTACTTCCTCATCCATAAATCAACCAGTGTGGGAAATTTTTCTACAATAGGTACCCAGCCTGGATGGCTGAGATCTAATCAAAGACAGTAAAAGAAATTCTAAGTTTGGGCTAATGAGTGCATTCCTGCTCATTGTGTTTGCTCTGACAGGTCTGGGAAGTGTTGATTCTCCCTTTCCTTAGACAGTTGATATGGAAATTGTGATCCCCTCTTTGTAGTAGCCTACCCTGTCATCATAATATTCATTCTCTCATTAATTATTAACCAATCAGAGTTGATTGCCACCCTGAGGATCATCTGCTCTTCCAAGGGCATATAAACTGTGAACCTACCACTATGAGGGGTCTTTGGTCTAAGAGAGATGGCCAAATGACCATTATTTTATTAATAAGCATTCTGGCCTTAATAATAAAGTGATCAAAATCCCCCAGAAATTATATCTCTAGAACTTTTCAAATGCCATACCTGTGGGTGAGGTTTTCAGTGTAAGCTCTCATTAAACTCTTAGAATAGGTTTATTTTGGGTGCACTACCCACTTTCTTTTTTCACTTCTCCTTCTCTTAGCATCCTACCCCACTGCTCAATGCCTTTATGTTGCACTCACGTGGATCTAAAACCCTAAATAACTGGATTGACAAATTCTCACTAGTGTGATAATGATTGATAATGGCTTACTGCGTGGTCTCTACCAGGGGAATTTAAATTTTAACAAGACTAAATTTCTTGTGATAGACCACCAGGCATCAGAGATATGTTGGTGAGAGAAACATTTTTGGTGAGAAACTCTTTCCCCCAGATCCCTCAAAGCATAGCTTATAAATGGCTACCTATTTTAACAGTTAGTTCTTTTCCAACCCAACAAGAAAAAAATCTTGGAAAATACTCAGAAGACTTATGTTCTATTCTGTCATTGTCACTTACTATTTATATAACCTTGGGCAAGTCACTAAGGGCAACTAGGTGGCACAGTGCATAGAGCACCAGACTTGGAATCAGGAAGACTCATCTACCTGAGTTCAAATCTGGCTTCAGATACTTACTAGCTGTGTGATCCTTGACAAGTCACTTAACTGTGTTTGCCTATTTTTCCTCATCTGTAAAATGATCTGGAGAAGGCAATGCCAAACTGCTCCCAGTATCTAGAAAACCCCAAATGGGGTCACAAAGTCAGACATGACTGAAAACAACCGAACAACAACAAAGCCTCTCTAAGACTATTTCCTCGTTTGCAAAATAGAGATAATAATAGTTACTCATATGTTGCTATTAGCATCAAATAAGATAATATATGTTAAAATGCTTTGGAAACCGAATAACTTCATTTGAGGAATAGCTGCTATGGCCTTTCTGTTCTAGTAATACTTATGCTGATGCCATTTTTCTGTGTCCAGAAATCAAACAAGAAATAAACAAAGATACTATTGGCATAAATGATCACAGATCACGGATTTAGAGCTGGTAGGGAACTGAGAGATCATCTACTAGTCCTGTTCCCCTCCTTTTATTTTATTTTTTTGTTTGTTTTTTGGAGGGGGCAAGGCAGGGCAATTGGGGTTAAGTGACTTGCCCAAGGTCACACAGCTAGTATGTGTTAAGTGTCTGAGGCTGGATTTGAACTCAGGTCCTCCTAACTCCAGGGCTGGTACTCTATTTACTGCACCACTTAGCCACCCCCTGTTCCTTCCTTTTATAAGTAAGGAAACAAGCTTAAGTGACTTACCTATGTTCACACAATTAAGTAATTACAACCAGTATTTATCTCAGGTCCTAAGAACCAGGCAGTTGGCTTCGGACTCAAGTATGATCTGGTATATTCTCCCAATCCAACCCTTTTGGGAGAGCATACCAGATCATAAAGTATGTGTGTTAGAATTGTTTAACATTTTAGAATATTTTTAACATTTGAAAGTTGTTTAAGACATCCCATTAAGGATAAATGAGGATCTCTTGGACTCTCATTTGTTTCTATTTTATTTAGATAATTCCATGTTGCAGCTTTGATTTAGAGCTAAAAAGAACCTCAAAGAACATTAGTCCAACCCCTTCATTTTACGGAGGAAGAAATTGACTTTGAAACTGGGGAAATTATTAGCCCAGGGCCACAGAGCAAAGCTAGGATTCAGACCTAGGTCCTCTGCTTTTCCCAGTAAATTGCATTGCCAAACCAAATTCATGTGTTATTCTAATTAAAAAGTGTTAGTCTGTGCAGACATGAATCTAAGCTGTGTCCTAAGCATACCTTTATCTTTCTTTGTACTTTGACTTTTACCTGAGAAAACCGTTAAAATTACATGTTATTTATCTCGGTAATGGACTCAAAAAAGTTGTCTTAGAAATCCAAAGTATTTCATCCATTTTTCATTTCCATTGACTGTTTCCAGAAAGATGTAACCAAGTCACTCCTATAAGTGGAGTACAAAACTCTGCTTATTTGTTCCTTTTCTAGAGCACCACAATGTGTTAGGGCAGTATATCCTGAATCTGTGACATTTCCATCAGGACACACCAAGTCTTTTCTATTTTGGGGGTTTTGGGGTAACATTGAATAGCCCCTCCCTGCCCTGACAAAAACTTCTGGTAGATGTAGAAGATTACTGCTGTTGGGATAAAATGGGGATTGTAGTGGGTGGTCCCATTACAGCCTCATGTCTCTCAGTACTTCTGTCCTGGCTTAGGTGGTTGCCCTGGAAACAGGAGGGTGGCAAACAAAATCATTTGGAAGAACTTCTAGGGAGCCGAATTTTTCCTTGCTGCAGTCTCTTTCTCTTCCTAAATGGATCATTCTCCAAAAGCCTTCTTCCCCCGGGAAGGGGTGTGCTCTTTGGATTACCTTGAAAGCTGGTTTACACCCAAGTCCTTGGCACCTCCAGCTGGAGGGTTGTCCAGAGGTTGGCAGGCAACTAGGAAAGGGCTGGTGCTTCATCATTATGTAGCTTTGGATCCTTACACAGATGGTCTTGATCTTTTCCTCCCCCACCTAGGAATTTTTCTAAAATGACACCCAAGTTTTTCTTGGCAGAAGCTGTGATTCCTGGCAAACAGTTCACTCTGGGCTCTAATTATGATGACAGCTTTAATGGGGAAGATAATCATATTAAATGGTTCTTATTCAGTTTCATGTGATGAATAAACAATTAACCATGAAATGGGTTAACCAGCAAGAGGAGCACATGATTAATTCTTTAGCCCTGGGTTGCTGTGTTGGGTGGGAGGTTGGACTAAATGACCTCTAAGGACCTTTCCCAATACTAAGAATCTATGATTCTAAATTCTGCAGTCTATGTACTGATAAAGAAATGAGTCCTTCACAGATTCATAAAATTTCAGAATTGGAAGAGACCTTCCAACCATCTGGTCAAACCTCTATCCACCAAAAGAATCTTTTCAACATAGCCAACAAATGGGCATCCAGTGTTTGCTTGAAGTTATCCCGTGAGGAAGAACCCACTATATTTTGAGGTGGCCCATTCATTTTTGAGATAATTCTAATCACTATGAATTTACTCTTACATTAAAAAATATTTTACCTCTCTGAAGATTCCATTTGTTGCTTTTAGTTTGTAGTATTAGAGATTTAGAGAGAACCTGTTCTAAAAAAATGTACACAGACATACTTTTAAGTTTAATTTGCATTATTAATATTTTCCCATTACTTTTTCAAGTTTTGAGTCAACAAAACAATAAATCAAAGCTATATTTGTAGCACTTGCCTGTTTCCAAGATGTATAAGTTCACTCTGAAATTCCAACAATTAACTCTCACAAGAGCTAACTCCATCACACCCCTGACTAAAAGCAACCTTGGAATCATCTCCAATTCCCTCATTTAAAGATGAGGAAACTGACAGGGTGAAGTGACCTGCCCATGGACGCTATACTACCTTCTGAGGCTAAGCAGAAAAAATACAATCCTTCTTCACATAATGACCCTTGGAATATTTGAAGAAAATTTTTCTTTCTGTTCTTTACTACTCCTGAACCTGGGCAAATCTCTTAGTCTCTTTAAGTTTCAATTTCCTTATCTCTGAAGGAAGGGAATTGGTCTAGAAAAGAGTCTCTGGTGTCCCTTCCAGCTCTAATGCTATAATCCTGTGTTCTTGGGTCTTTTCTCTTCCAGGCTGAACATTCCCAGTTCTTTCCATTCAACACAGTTTGATCCAGCAAGTATTTATTAGGTGTCTACTATGTTCTAGGCACTGTGTTAGGCACTGGGGATATAAAACCACTCCACCCTCATCTCCCCAAAAAGAAATACTTCCTACCCAAAGGAATTTGCATTCTGTGGCACATAGCAAATACTCAATACGTGCTTGTTGATTGATGCCATTGGAGAAAAATGATATATACTGAGATAAATCTGCACATCATATAAAAGTAATCTGGAAGTCTTTCTTCCTGTCCTTATGTGACATGAACTTGAGGTCTTTCATCATATTAATATTGCCTGTCTCATAGGTTTGTTGTGAGGATCAAATGAGATAACATATGTGTCGCACTTTGCAGACCTTAAAGCCCTATAAATTCCAACTATTACCATTACCACCACCACCACCACCATCATCACCATCATCATCACTATCATCATCATTGTTATTATTATTATTGATTATTCTGCTTGTCATTTTCTGGATGCTCTCTAACTTACTTATGTCTTTCTTAGAATGTTTGATGAAGTAGTGGTACCTGTCTTTCTGATGATACTTGGTCCTTTACAATGATTTCATGATAAGATCCTAAAAGCCAAGAATGGGAAGGAAGAAGTCTTCAGTTCTTGTAATGTTATCAATGGCAGTAAAAACATGGCCAAAAACCTTAACCAAAAAGAAGGAAAATAAGAAAACAAAATCACTTGAGAGTGGAAAGTAATAAGACTAATTTTCTTTTGTGACTTGCAAACTGTCACTGAAGGCAGTTACAAAAGAGGAGTTCCAAAAATGCTTTGAGAATGGATTTAACTTTTGGACATAGATAAAAGTAATTTGGAGCAAAGTCTTGTGGGAAAAAAAGTGGTTGATCAAGTAGATTATTACTTTTTTGGGCATCAAAATGAGATTCGACTATAAAGCAATAAGCTTAGTTTTTTTTATGTGACTCATAAACTCTGAGGATAATAATATAAAAAAGCATTCCCAAAACAAATCAACCAATGACAACATTGTTGACAAAGGTATAAAAGCTCATAATTGGACTTCAGGGCTTCCATTCTCTTCCTTCTTTAATCCATCCTCCACACCTGCCAACATGTTTTCCTTAAAACATAAGTTTGACCATGCTAACCATGCTACTCCTGGTTCAAGAAAATTCAGTGGCTCCCAATTATGTATAATATAAAATACAAACTTCTCAGCATAGTATTTAAAGCTCTTTAAAATTTATCTCCAACCTAATTTTGCCTATCACTCTCATTTCTTCACTCTGCATTCCAACTTCCTCATTGTTCCTCAAATTTGTCATCCTCCTACTTCCAGATCTTTGCATAGACTGGCTCCTATGCATGGCCTACAGTCCATCCTCAATTCTGTCCCTTAAAATCTCTATCTTCCTTCAGAGTTATGATCTTGTGTCATTTCCTAGGGAAAGCCTTTCCCTGCCCAGTCAGTTGTTGATGCTTACTTTTCAAATGATCAGGTATAAACTTATCTGTTTATGCATTCTATGCCTCCCAGCAGAATGCATGCTCCTTAAGGACAAAGATTGTTTTTCTTTTGTTACATGTTCCCTGGGTCCAATAACTGCCATGTACATACATAGAAGACTTAATAAATACTTTATTGGGTTGGATTAGATTGTATTGGATGGGTACTTCAGTATTTCTGTGGGTTTGTGTGGCCTAATCAATGGGAATATTCTCTCCCCTGGTTGAAAACCCAACCCATCAATGTCTTTGCCTTCTTATTCCATACATTTCTTGTTCCTGTCCATAGTTTCTTGTATGTATTTGAGTAAAAGCATAACCACAAAAAAGTCCTACTCCAGTCCCATTACTTTACAGTCACACCTTATGTAGGAAAACAAATCCATTCTTTGGTATGTTTTAGAAAATGAACTCCTATTTAGCTGGAAGGTAAAAATTTAGAATAATGTATTTCAAACTTAAGAACTGAATACTCCCCAAAGTTCAGTCCAAGGAAGTTCATTTTTAAAAATCAAATTAAAACATTTTTATACCTTCCAGCATGTTTTTCTTTTCATATTAATTTACCTTAGTCATATCTTATTGCCAAATTCCTTTTTCTAAGATAAATAGATTGAGTTTTATTGGCAACATAATGCTGCCCATTCATTCCTCTGTGAATTACATTGTGTTCCAGCTAATTCAGTCACTCAATATAGTAACCAAAAAGTTGGGAGTAGGGAAAGATCTTCCAGAAGAGAAATCTCTTTCTTCCTGTTATCTATCCTGAAGTACAGTTTTATCTCTGGAGACTATAGGTGATGTAGTAAATAGAACCTAGGCCTAGAGTCAGGAAGACCAGAGTTCAAATCCAACCTCAGACACATATTAGCTGTCTGATCCTGGGTAAGTCACTTAAATTTCGGCTTGCCTTGGTTTCTTTATCTGTAGGATAAAAATAGTACCTACATCCTAGGATTGTGTAGCGCTAATGCAATATTTACAGTGCCCATGATCACGATAAAGATTGTGACTATAAGTATTGCATGTTTGATTGGAAAATATACCAAACTCTCCAGATAGAGGATAGAACTGAAGCATTTATTCAGACACCAGAAAACCCAATCCCCAAACCAGCAAACCCATTCCATAATAGTACCAAAAATATTCAGAAGCCATAATAATGCTGAGAGCCACAGCACTCTTCAGCCTTTCCACAAACCAATACAAGATCAATATTTACTCACAAACATCTCTGTCTCCTTAATAAGCGTCTTCTCTCCCCCACTGTCTGGCTAGCTCTGACCAGCTTGCTGTGGGCTCTACTTCCCTTCAGCAAACTCCTCCCACTACAGGCTCCATGTGACTACATTCAGCTATCAGGGGGAAGAGTTTATCTTCACAGCAGAGAAGCTTCCTGTGGGCTTGGCTCCCCTTCAGCAAATTCCCTCTATCACAGGCTCCATGTGATTACATTCAGCCTATCGGGGGCAGAGTTTACTTTCAAAGCAGGGGAGGTCTTCAAACTCCCCCCTAGGTCTATTAAGGGGCAGGGAAGATCTTCAAATTCCCATTCCCATTGCAGGTTGTTGTGAGGATAAAATGAGATAATATCTGTAAAGTTCTTTGCAATCCCTAAAATGCTATATAATAATGGTGATGACAAATTATGCTGTCCCCTGATTACAGTAGGTAGTTAAGTGTCACAGTACCCAGAAGGCTGGTCTTGGAGTCAGAAAGTCCTGAATGTAAACCCAGCTTCAGATACTCAAGCTGTGTAATCCTGGGCAAATCACTTAACCTCTCTCAGCCTCAGTTTTCTCATCTGGAAAATGGGGATAATAATACTACCTTCCAGGTTATTGTGAGGATCAAATGAGATAATATTTGTAAAGCACCATATAAATGCTAGCTATTTTTATTTTTAGGAATAAGAGAGCTCTTTATTCTCTCTCAGGAGGAGGGCATAAGCAGAGTCTTAGTATTCAAATACCAGCTTTTCTACTTAAAATCTCTTTGACCTTAGGTCACTCAGTCTCTCCAGGCATCAATTTCCTCCTCTGAGAGAAGTGGATTAGATGATCTCTGACCTTCCAGCTTGAAGTCTACGATCCTGCAGGGCTGATTCCAGGAAGAATTTGGAGAAAGGCTTATTTGTCAGGGATGGAGAGGTAAGGAATTAAGGAGGGGGAAGTGGGAAAGAATAATTTTCCTATAGAATGACTTCTTCAAGGGACAACAGTGCCATAATGGAGAAGAGATTGGATGGGAAATCAGGAGACCTGTTTTAAATTCCAGTTGTGCCACTAGCTAGTGGGGGCAATTCACTGCCCTTTTCCGGAGCACAGTTTCCTCACCTGTAAAATGAAGTGAGTTGGAACAGGTGATTTCTCAGGTCCTTTCCAGCTTTAATAAGATGGAAATTTATGTAAGAAAGAAAGTTTCCCTAGGTAGGTTTGATGCCACAATAATATTCATGGACTAATTAATACTTTGTCAAGTATTTTATGATTTTTAGGTTTATTGGGCACTACATAAAATAAGCATAAATACTTGTGCTCATTATTGCCTGAAATATTCCACTAATCTTTTTGCAAAATCCGGCATTAGAGAGTTTTAATAATGTATTATAGATCAATTTTAAATCTGATCATTCAAGTCTCCTTTCCTCATTTTTATTTTTCATACTTTCTCTTGATATTCTTGACTTTCATTTTCCTATATATGTTGTGTAATTTTTTGTCTAATCATATCATTTATGTCACTGGTATTTTGATTAGTATATGGTTAAACCTACAGATTAATTCAGAAAGTACAGTCATTATTACTATATTAGTTCAGTCTAACCATAAGCATTAAATACCTTTCCAATTGCTGAGTTGTTTTTGAGATATTTTTGGATCCCGTTATTTATATCCAATTAGCTGTCTTCCCCAGTTTTGTACTGCTGGAAAAATTGACAAACAAGCCATTTATGCCCTCATCTAAAGTACTGATAACATGTTCAATAGAACCAGGCCTATTATAGATCTCTATGGCAATCCCTTAGAGACATTCTTTATCATCTCTACTGCTTGTATTACCCTCCCCGCCTCCCCCCAATGCTGTCCATGAGGGCAGGGATGAGTTCATTTTTGTCTCTATGTCCTAAGTGCCTAGTACAATGCTGGACATATAATAAGCACTTAGTATGTGATCTTATGTGACCTTAGAGGTATTATTTAACTTCTTTAGGTCTCAGTTTCCTCATCTATAAAATAAGGATTTATATGACCTATTTAATGTCCCTTCCAGCTCTAAATCTAAGGTCCTAATTATGTGGACTCATTAATTAACACTTTGGGTCTAGTCATTCAGCCAGTTTAATTCACCTAAAAGCCCTATATCTTCTAGCCTGTCTTGCCACATTTTATTCATAAGATCTGAGAGGTTTCATTAAATGCTTTGCTAAATTCAATTCAACAAACATTTGTGAAACACCTACTACGTATATGGCACCGTGCCAGATTCTGGGAATATAATGATCAAAAATAAAATCATCTTTGCTCCCAAGAACTTACATTCTCTTGGGAAAGCCAAATAAAACATTTCTACAGTTTCCCCTGATTATTGGTCTATTGATCCTGCCAAAAACAGAAATCAGGCAAAAAAAAAGTCTTTGCAAGGCTTATTCTTGATATTGTCCTGTTAAGTGGAACTTTGTGTATTTTCACAAAGAAAACCCATTTATCCAGGGTTCTTAAAAGTTCTCTCTGATAAATTATGCAAAATTGTATACTCTAAGTATGTACTATTATGAAACTAAGTTAATCTCTGTATCTACTTGAACTGTACATCTATTTATAATAAGATAACAGTTACATTCCCTAGGAAATCTCACCATTTCCCTCTGCTAATCAACCAAGTGCTGAAAAAAAATTGTTGATGACACATACATTATTCCCACATTTTCCTCAATCTCATGATAAATTCATTTGATATGAAGTAAATTTATGCTATTAACTCTTCTACATCATGTTAGAAAAGGAGATATACTTCTTCCTTTCCTATTTCTGTTCTATTGATGGATTCTTACCTTTTCTATGGGTCTGATGGTGATTTGAGAGAAATAGAATGAATGGATCTACCTGTCACAGATTCATCAATGTATCAAAGAACAGATTATAGTCTTCAGCTCAGAAATCATATTGTCAATAGTCAACATTTACTAATAGGACTGCTGTAATGCTATAGGATCTACGACTATTCTACTTTGGACCTTTTCTCTTTTGTTACACAGAAGAACTATGACCAATATGACAAACATTGATCATATATATATACATACATACACACACACATATATATATTACATATATATATTTATATATGAAAGTAGGTAGTACAGTTATTATTACTATATTAGCTCAGGGATTGATGATGGAACAAATTATCTGTAGCAGAGATAATGGACTGAGGGTGCAGAATGAGACATATACATACACACACACATGCATACTGCCATTGAGGGAATGTGTTTTGCTTAACTATGCATATTTGTCACAAGAAATTTGTTTTTCTTTTTTTTCTTTTCCCCAGTGTGGGGTGAATGGGTGGGTTGAGGGAGTGAGAAAAGTTAAATTTCTTTTAGTTTTTGTTTTTTTTTAATAGAGAATGGGAGTGCTATAGATATAAAACAATACCTGTACTTTCAGATGAGGTCACTATATTAATAATTTTACTTAATTGTATTACTTTGTTACAAGAGAACTGTCATGAAGTAAATGCAGTCTATAAATGTTTGTAATATAAAAACAAAATGCACCAATAAATTAAAAAATTTAACCAATAATTTTTTTTATTAAGAAATTGGGGTTAAGTAACTTGCTCAAGGTTACATGACCAGTTATTATTTCTGGGTGTGGTGCTGAGTATCTGAGCCCGGATTTGATCCAGGTCATCCTGACACTGGAGCCGGTGATCTTACTCGCTGAGCCACCTGGCCGCCCCTAACCAATAAATTTTTAAAAGAAGTAATTGCATAATAATTATGGTAGGCAACTTATCTTCCTAAAGTAATGCTTCTCAAACTTTTGGAGGTCAAGGACTATTTCAAGAACAAAAGTCACTTCAGGACCATTTGCTCCATCCACTTTTGATGGCTATCCAAATTAACTTTACTCAGGGGTGACACATTTTGCTGTAGATGACTCTTAGCCACCTTACCATGGTCATTTCATATTTATGTGGGGGCAGTACCTAGGAGAGTGCCTAATTGAGTGCTTTTCCATCATAGGCTCTAAATGAATGAATTGGATTGGATTAAATTTAGAGAGGCAGAAGGTGAAAGCTAGGGCCTTGGCAGGGATAGGTAACCAGCCCAAAGTATTAGATATGAGCCATTTTTCCACACCTTTCCTTCCTGAACTTCCTCCTTCCCTGTGCCTGCAGGTGTCCTCCCTTGCTTCATTTCAGAGCCAAGAGACAGTTGAACTGCATTGCTTAATCTCCAAATTGGCAGAGTTGGCAGCAGCAGTGCAGTAAATCTGCCCAATGTTCTCAAGCTGTAGTTGGTATATTTCCAAAACTAAAATTACTCAGAGTAAACAGTTTTCCATCTTCTTTATTTTCTCCTAGTGCTGGCTGGGAATGTCCCCAGATGCCAGCGCCACCTTCTCTTGCATTTTGGACCAGCATGCAATCTGAGAGGACCTTCACAGATCTTAAAATGGTTTCAAATTAATAAAGAATAATAGCGAGAGAGGTCACTGATCTGCTACATAACAGTAATTTTTTAGCCCCATAATTTCCCTATTCAAGTCTCTTCCATCTTTAGGAATATTAAATTATGTAATTCAATTCTATAAGCAGTTATTTAGTCCCATCGTGATGTGGAGAGTGCATGATATCGTCCTTTTCTTTAAGGAGTTTGTTGTCTAAATGGGAAGGTAAGAATTCTGTAATATGTAATGGAAGGAAATCTCTATGTGGAAGAGGCTGTGGAACCTGCTTCCGGAAAGGAATGAAGATGTGCAAAAGAAACGCTAGAATCCCTAGTTTGAGCCATGCAAAGACTTTCTATAACTCTTTCTGTTTCACTAACCATATGGTAAAATTTGATTGACTTCGGAGTCTGGATTGGGGTACATTCAAAAGGAAAAGCCAGGTAGATTGGAAAAAGCTAGAATCAAGAGACTTGCCCAATGTGGTAGAAGCAATAGCCTAACCCCTAGCCCCCATGAAGTTAGGCTTGTTTTCCTTTAAAGGTATTTAGAACATCCTTCAAACTTGGTGAACTCAGGGAATTAAAGGTTCAGGCTTCTTCCTTCCCTGAGCACAAAATCACCATGAGAAGCTATACTTGTGTGCTCTAAAGCTTGGCTGGAAGATAGGCAACTCAGGCATGGGAGCTTTACTCAGATAAATCAATTCAAGGTGTCCTCAGTCCCTACTGAGGTGCTATCAGTGCCTGAGTCAGGCTAAGTAAGCCCAGAAAACCTTGGCTAGTCAGTGCCTTTGAATGTATCCCAGTTTCAACTCCATAGTCAATCAAAAAGGCTCCTTTTCCCTATGTGGTTAGGGGACCAAGGCCAACTATGGAATATCTAAGCACATTCAATACCAGGGAGCAGGACACTTCCAGTGAATGGCATTCTGCTTTTCCATGAATTGTAAGAGCTATGGAAGATCAGGAAAAGGAGAGATTACCATGGACTGGAATTGTTAGAAGAGTCGTTGCGGATCATGTAGGACTTGATCTGGGCCTTCAGGTATATCCAAGATTTCTTGTAAAAATTATTTTAAATCTAATACTCACAAGAAATACTAACAAACTAACAACAAAGCCAAATATTGAAGTATTTCAGCACGTCAGTGAATCTGCGATTCCTTCAGTGTGGGAATGGAATGGTGCCGAACGCATCATACATTTTCTCTTACCCTTTGTGATTCTGGTCTGTGTCCTCCCATGAACCCTCTGGAAGATCTACCCAAAGTATTGGAGACCTTCTTCTAGGTTTTTAAAAAAAGCATTTTATGGGTTCCAGTGCAACACATGGGTTGTCTGTACATTTTCACTAGCTCTAACTATATGACTCATATATCTACTTTTGCAGTATGATATAAGATGATACCCCATTTGCAGTTTCTTTTGTGCAAGCCATTGTTGCTAACCTGTAGCAGCCCACTTATGCACACTATGCATCTCTGTACTGTCAGATAGAATCCTGATAATGTTGATTCTTTGCAGGCAGTGGTGTTCCTTAATTCAGAGCTATTCAGTATCATCTGAAAAATATTGGTGTTGGGGTGACAAGGTGGCGCAGTGAATAGGGCACTTGCCCTGGAGTCAGGAGGACCTGAGTTCAACTCCGGCATCAGACACTTGACACATTTACTAGCCATGTGACTTTGGGCAAGTCACTTAGACCCAATTGCCCTCCAAAAAAAAAAGCAAAATATTGGTGTTCTTAAAAACAAATTTTGATGTCAGGTAGCAACTTGGGAACATTGGAATCACTGCATAATTTCTGAAAAGCAAACCAGCCTTTTATCTTCCTCACTGTCCTCATCAATGTCTGTCCAAGATATATGTACTCAGTCAAGGAACTGGTCACTTAATTGCATGTTGTAGTCTGGTTAATAGGTATTTTAAAGAGACCACATGTCAATTAGGAAATAGTTAAATAAATTATGGCAAATTAACAATATTATACCATTATTGCACCATTAATAAATGACAAATATGAGGAATTCAGAGAAACATGGAAAGAACTATGTGGATTGTTGCAGGTCAAATTAAGAAGAAAAAAAATGTTCAATGACTACAATAACTTGAATAAAACCAACACTAAAAGTCTACTGAATTCTGATTAATTATAAAGGCCAATCTTGATTATAGAAAACTGCTGAGGAAGCACACTCTTATCCTCTCTGTGGGGAATTAGGGGAACAGAATATTTCCTGGTGTTAATCCTTCACTTTTGCTTAACTACTTTGTTTTGTTATAAAGAAGGGTTCATTTGTGGTGGTGAAATATATTGAGAAAAATCTGTGGTATAAAAAACAACAAAAAAGTCAATCAAATAAAAGTAGGCATATGAGTCAGTAGTTGTTGATAGTCTCTTGAAACCTTTTTTAGTAATAAGACCAACTGTGATTCCCACCCCCACCTCCATCATTTGATATCATTTTCTCAAGTATCTTCAAAATGAATCCTTCAATACTTTCAACATTACATCATTTGCAGCATAGATTTCTTTTGTGTCCAGCTGCTTTTCTTAGATTCATCTTTTCAACTATTATTTTGGCTGTATGACACATAGCACAGCAGAGACTGAGGTGTAAAAGTTTAACTGTGGTGGTTTCCCTGTCATTAATAGTGAGAGTAGTTATGGCAACACTAACACATCTGTTCTATTTTTCATCTATTTGTTGTCCTTTCAATTTCATCTATGAATGATCTTGAAATGACTTGGCTTAATCTATCATCATCATCATCACACCCCAATTGAACCAAATATGGGGTAAAACTAGCCTAAACTTCAAATTCTGAATTATTTATATCTTGATCAAATGGAAATTTT
Organism: Petaurus breviceps papuanus; assembly: GCF_028583685.1. Lineage (NCBI taxonomy): Eukaryota > Metazoa > Chordata > Mammalia > Diprotodontia > Petauridae > Petaurus > Petaurus breviceps. The sequence goes on from NW_027186296.1 coordinate 26,330,658, forward strand.
TTTAAATGATAGCATATACTTATTATAATTGAAATCAATGAAACAAAAATGTATTTGTTTTTGTCCCCTTCTGAGTCAATCTCTATGTTTATAAAATTTACTAACTTTGGTTTGTTTTCTTTTTTCACAGATATGGAACTTTAAGGAATCAGAGAGTCTAGTCTGACCCCCTCATTTTACAGATGAGGGAACTGAAGACCAAGGAGTTTAAGGTACTTGACCAAGATCATGGAGGTAGTAAGTTCCAGAGGTAGGATTTCAATCCAGATCCTCTGATTCAAGAGTCAGTGTTAATTATAGTCAATGTGCATATTTTTAGATTTCTCTCTCTCTCTTTTTTTAAAGCAATTGGGGTTAAGTAACCTGCTCAAGGTTACACGGCCAGGTGTCTGGGTGTGGTGGTAAGTATCTGAGCCTGGATTCGATCCCAGGTCATCCCGACTCTGGGGCCGGTGCTCTTACTTACTGTGCTACCTGGCCGCCCCTTTTGATTTCTCTTAATCTCACTTCATATTACTTTATAAATCATTATATAATCCTTGAATTCTTCATGTTTTTGAGGGTTTTTTATGGTAGAAAAATATTCCATTGCATCAATGTACCAAGAATCATTTTGCTTCTCTTTAACTGTTGGATACCTAGGTTGCTTCCAGCTTTTTCCTATTATAAGTGAAGTATCTATGAATATTTTTCTACAGATAGGTCTTTTGTCATTTTTTTGACATCTTTCATAAATAAGCTTAGCAGTATGATCATTGGGTCAAATAGCATGATTCTTTTTTCTCACTTATCACCATAATGATCTTTTAAAAGTGCAAATTTACGGGCGGCTAGGTGGTGCGGTGAATAGAGCACCTGCCCTGGAGTCAAGAGGACCTGAGTTCAAATACAGCCTCAGACACTTAACACTTACTAGCTGTATGACCTTGGGCAAGTCACTTAACCCCAATTGCCCTGCCTTCCCCTCTCCAAAAAAAGGGGGGGGGAAGGAAAAAGTGTAAATTTACAGAGAGGAGCAGGATTCTTTTTTTTTTTTTTTTAAAGCAATCAGGGTTAAGTAACTTGCTCAAGGTTACATGGCCAGGTGTTTCTGGGTGTGGTGCTAAGTGTCAGAGCCCGGATTTGATCCCCAGGTCATCCCAACACTGGAGCCAGTGCTCTTACTCACTGAGCCACCTGGCCTCCCCTAAGCAATTGGGGTTAAGTAATTTGCTCAAGGTTACATGGCCAGGTGTTTCTGGGTGGGTGCTAAGTGTCTGAGCCCAGATTTGATCCCCAGGTCATCCCGACGCTGGAGCCGGTGCTCTCACTCACTGTGCTACCTGGCCGCCCCTGAGGAGTAGGATTCTGATAGGAGAAAAAGCACAGAGACAACCGTAGTCTCTTGTATTACCTTGACTGAGGTTTTCTCCCTTTCTATCCCACCCTGTGTACTCTGCTGCTAGATTATCTTTCCAGCGAAAGTCATTGAAAAAACATTTAACACAAAGATCAGGTACAGTAGTTACTAAACAAATTTAATCAGCAATATTCATATTCCATGTAAAACTTCTAACAAAACATGAAAAGAATTTGAATTTGCAAAAACACCATGATCATGTCCTTCCCATATTGCACAATTTTGAAGAGCTCCCAATTACATATGATTACTTAGATGTAGTCTGGTATTTGGAATCCATAATCTGCCTACTACCCACCTTATTCAACAGAATAAAATTGTATGAGAAGTAGTTTGGAAGAAACAAACGATGAGTTAGGTTGAGTTTCCAGGCATGAATATATGAAATAATCCAAAGTTGACTCCATATAATGAGTCATTAGATCATGTCATTTTTTTGTACCTAAAACTAGTTTTGCTCTGCTTTTTGAGCAGCAAGTGCAAAAAGAACCATAAGAGCTAATGAAATGGGACCAACCTTGCACTTCACTAGAATAATAATTAGTATTTTTATGAACTTTGTGGTTTACAAAGTAGATTTTGATTAGAAAAAAAAGTTAATCAAGCAATATCTCTCTGGTATATAGTATCATGTATTTAGCAGTATTACTTTCTTTTAGCTTTGTTTAAAACATTTGATTATTTTCTTCTCCCAAACAAAATTTAACCTATTTTGGGCAAAGAAGCCCTGTTTTTTCCCCCCAAAACTGGTCATGAATATTTGTTGCTCAGAATTGCCTCCTAAGAAACTTCCAGTATGGTTCCAAATGAAAAGATAATAGTAGAAGATCCTCTAGCTTAGGTGCTCCAACTCCACAGGCTGACTGGGTCAAAGGACCAGTTAGCTTCTTCTTTTTTTTTTTTTTGCTTTTTGGAGGGCAATTGGGGTTAAGTGACTTGCCCAAGGTCACAAGGCTAGTTTTTTGTGTGTTGTGTCTAAGGCCGGATTTGAATGACCAGTTAGCTTCTGATCAGGACAGTGAGAAATAACCTCATCTGGCTTATTCAATATTGGGAAAGGTAAAGTAGGCCATGGCACTTGATTTATTAGTACTGGTTATTCTAAATCACCAGGAGAAATTGAATCAACCTATTTGAGAAAGAATTTGGAGCAGAGAAATCATGAAGTTTAGTGCCTGCTTAAGAACTCATCTGAGTATCCATGGCAATGGAATGTTGAAGAGGTGGAATGGAAAAGAGACCTGGACATAGAGTCTGATTTTCTGGATTCCAGTCCCACATTTATCACTCACCACCTATGTGACCATAGAGAAGCCACTTCATTTCTCTGGGCCTCAGTTTTCTCATCTATAAACTGTGAGGGTTAGATTAAATAGCCTCTAAGCTCTCTATGATTCCATGAATATCCTTGAAATTTTGTGATTGTACAAAACAATTTTGACAGATAGGTGTTGGAACTTCCTTCTTTCTTTCCTTCCTTTTTATTTAACTATGGTTACATAAATAAAGGCTTCAACTGAAGGTTGTCAGACTTTTGCCTCATAGTTTGTTGGGGGTTTTTTGTTTTATTTTATTTTTAAGGAAATGCCTTTGTAAACTTTTCAGAATTTGATTATATATAATAAAAATTCACTGACCACACTCCCATACCATAAAGAGTTGATATTTCTTCCTTAAAGTTATAGAAACAATCACACCCTTTGACCCAAGAATCCCATTTTTGGATTATATCCTAAAAATGGCGTTAAAAGAAAAACAAAAAGGTTTCTGTTAAAAGATTAATTGCAGAATTCTAGATAATCACCAAAGAACCTTAAAAACAACCTAAATACATAACAATAGAGGAACAATTAAGTAAATTGTAGTGTTCTAATGAAATAAAAAAATGCTATTAAGAGACACATCTAGGAAAACCAAAGAAATCTGGAAAGACATTTATGAAATAATACAAAGTGATAAAAGGAGAACCAGAATGATGGAGAATACGTTAACTGCTGTATTACCACAAAAGGATAAAAGTGAGTAAGAAAAAATGGGCAAAGGACAATGATGAGGACGTAGATGGAGTGACTGAAAAATCACTATGACAACTATGCATTGAAAATAATTAATCTAAATGTGAATAGTTACTAAGCAAGTTTAAATGGTTATATTAATATTCAATGTTAAGCTTTTAATAAAACATAGGAAAGAATTTGAATTTCCAGAAACACCACGATCATGTCACTTCCATACTCCAAAATTCTCAAAGACTTCCTATTACATATAGTTACCTAGACATAACCTCCTCTGTAATCTGCTTCCTACCCACCTTTCCAAACTTCTTACCAATTATTTCCTTATTCAAACTCTCTGGCCCAGCCAAAATAATATAATTTCTTTTGAACAATCTTTACGTTTTTTTATGCTACTTCCTGCCTCTGGAATGTGCCCCTCTGCCCTGGGTTATTTCAATTCTATATATGGCTCACCTTTTCCTTTCCTGACCACCTCAATCCACAGGGATTTTGTCTGAACTTCTATCATTCTCATCTTATTTCTTATCTTATCTCATATCATATTTCTAAGAAGGGCTTGTTTTGATAATTTCTATATACCACAACCAGGCTAAACTTCTTAAAATGCCATTTCATAGAATCATGGGATAATAAATATAGAGCTGGAAGGAACCTTGACATTTATCATATTCAATAGATCTCTGTAATTCTTCCAAAAATCTTTCTTTTCCTTCGAAGTTTCTATCCATGCCTTTTCATCCTGTATAATTAATTCTTGTCATTGTAATCTACCATAAGGAGTCCACCCAGTATACAGAGGGCCTTCTGACAAGATGTGGACAACAAAACATAACATGTGGGTTGTCCATCAGATAGACTGTTCTATTGATTGGTTCAACTTCTATCTTCTTGTATTTACACATTGTTAGAAACAGTCCTAATGCCAGCACTTTCTGAGTTTGGGTTCCTTGATGGAACGAAATGAGGCCTTCATGATTAATTGTTTTTGTTTTTCCTTCATTTTCAAAGAATACCATGACATCAGGAAGATGATGCCTTGACTTGCAAGTGAATTGGATTTGAATGAGGGAGGGCTGTGCAAGGTCACTGGCCTTACTTTCTCCCCTGGAACCAGTGGCAAGATATAGATCAGGATAACTGGAGATGAGTCATTAAGCAGTTAACAAAAGGAGGCTTCATTTACCTTAACACAGCAACAAGGACACAGTGGCAATTAGGCCAAGAGGGCAGGACATGGTGAAGGATGTGGTGACTTGTATGGTCTTTAGAAATCCATCAAGACTAGAGGCTTGGGCTTCTTATGGCTGGGACTTTTTATGACCTTAGATAACCAGGAATCTATGTCAGGAGAACCAGGGTCCTAGGAGCATTTTTGTCTTCTTATATACATATACATATATGTATGTGTGTGTGTGTACTATACTATATATATATAGCATTGTTCCATCAATCAGATAATTGATAGCAGGTAAGTGATGCACTGAACTTGAAATTAAGAAGACCTGAATTCAAATTCAGCCTTAGCTACTTGCCAGCTGTGTGATAACCTGGGCAAGACACTCAATAATTATTTGTCTTGGTTTCCTCATCTATAAAATAGTTATAATGATAGCGCCTACTTTCTAGGGTTGTTGTGAGGATCAAGTGAGATAATATTTGTAAAACACTTTGCAAACCTTAAAGAGTTATGTAAATGCTAGTTATGATTTTGATAATAATGTTCCAAAGCTTAAGATGAATATTTATTAGGATATAGCTTAGATTAGATTTAAGGTTACTATTTTAAGGCCTGAATTTTTATGTAGAGAAAAGTTAATTAGTCAAATAAATATTTTTTAATCTGGGCACCAGTGGTTTTGGGGTAAATATTAGAAGATATAAAGCCTACGCTCTTGAGATTTTTTTTTCTTATTAATCAGAAATTTGAAACATAGACTAAACTTTTCTTTTCCTGTGTACCTGAAAACGATAACCCGGAATTACATCTGTTTGTACAAGTTTTCAGGAAAGTTGTTCCTTTAATAATCCATATCTTTTTCATCACAGACTAGAGTATGTCCATGTATTTACTTTACCACTGTGAATCCCATAACTTTATTTTTCTCAGGTATTACATTTATCATGTTCTTTTGACACAAAGATTGTGGTATCTTAGAGAGAGTTTGCTTTCTAAGAAGGGGCTTGTTTTGATAATTTCTGTAGGCTATTACTAGATTAAACTTTCTAAAATATCAATTCATAGAACCACAGGATGGCAAATATAGAATTGGAAGGAAGTTTAGAGGTCAGCTACCTCCCTCATATTATGGGGAGGAAACTGAGGCCAGAGAAAGAAGCTAATTGATACCCCCCCAGATCACACAGTAGTAAGTGGCAATGGTAGGATTTGTACTGAGGTCCAGACACTGTATCTCTTCCATCATGCCATGGTCTTGCTTACGAACCTACCATGGTCCCTTATTGCTTGAAGTTCAAACTCTTCTATTTGACTTTGAGGGCCGGCCCTATCTTTATGCAATTTTATTTATCACTATACTGTTCATTGTGAAACCACTCCTCCAAATAAAAAATAGAGTGCTAAGCACATAGTAGGTGTGCAAATATGTGTTAATTGATTGGTTCTGTGGAAACATTACATTCATTTATGAAAGTTTCTTGTTTTCAATCAAAATCAACTGATGTAAGTTGAAATATGGTTGAGTTTTCTGAATGCACACTAGAAATAAGATGTGGCTATTAGAGACTTAGAGCAATCTAATGAAAAGCAAAATCCTCTTATTATGTAACCTGACATTTATAAATGACCCCTCAACATATGTATCTCAACAATTACATCTGTTAACTATAGTATAAGAAATAGATGATTGCTTTTGAAAAGTCTTTGGGATTCAACTCTGGTTCAGACAGAGCTTATGTTCAGAAGACCAATAATGGCATATTTGACTTGCCATCAAAAAGCAAAAGAAAAAAAATTGTAAATACTGGGGAGAATAGATTTTCAAAACCTTCTACCATATGGATCCCATCTACGTATCCATTTTGTAATATTTTATTTCTTTCATGTACTTTCCATTCCAATTATACTGGCCTGCCAGCTATTCCTTCTACATAATATGTCACTGCCCACCTCCATACTTTGGTATAGGCTGTCTTCTAGGCCTGGGTAGTAGACCCTGCTTCCTTACCTTTGACTTAAAAATTTTTTTTTCACATTTATTTTATGGGATAAAACAAGCATTTCCATGATATAGTATAATAAAAAATTGCACATGAAATTGAAAATTTATTATATACAACTTGCTATTCCATTTACATATATAATAAATTTCTCTCTATATAAAATTTCTATATAATAAACTTCTCTTTTCCCCCTCTGTCTTACAGAATTCCTAACTTCCTTCAAAGTATGCCCAGATACTACTCTTCTTCCATAAGGCCTTTCTTGGTTCTCCCCAATTAATACTCTATTGCTTGAAAGATTTTATATTGTTTATCAGTATATAAGCTTGTATCTCTTCTTTCAATAGTATATAAGCTCCTTTAGGGCAGGGATTTTCCTATCTATCTTTAAGTCACTAGCTCTAGTTCAGCCTTTTGCATATGAATGTTTAATTGAACTGAATTTTCTTAATTGAATAAATGCTTTTTTATCTGGAAGTATTAATGACATACATATAGTCTTGTCATATGTCTTTCATCTTAATGACATACATATACATTCTTTTTTTCCCCTTGGGGAAAAACATATTGGAATTTTGCAATTGACTCTCTATCTTTAAATCTGACCAATCTCCAAAATATGACCTAGTTTTTTTTTTTTAAGTGATGGATATGTTGCAAAAGGGAAAAAAAAACATACATTGAGGTTTTTTTTAACATTTATTTTTTTAAATTTGAGTTCCAAATTCTCTCCCTCCCTCCTGCTCCTCTCCTACCTATTAAGAAGACACACACAAAAAAGGTGATATCATTTATACATATGAAATCATGCAAAACATATTCATACCTTGACTTTCAAATGCGGTGTCATCTATGGTATAGCTTTTATAGCATTTCATCAAAGAAACCTAGTTGTTAGAGATTACTTATGACTAGAATTTGGAAATTAAATAGAATCCTCTGCTTTTTAGATTTCTCTAAACTTCCAGTTGACACAGTAAATGGGAGCCATTATAGGTTTTGAATAGGAAGGCAATGACTTGATAAAGTGGTGTTTTAGGAAGATTGCTCTGGTCATGGTATGCAAGAATAACCAAAACATTTCACATATAATGTAAATACAGGCGTATATTTTTCCTTCATTAAAAAACAAACCTTTCAGATTATAATTGTTATGTGCAAATATAACTAAAAAGACCAACAATTTTTTATACTCCATGCACAACAATTTTTAAAATCTACTTTGTAGTCTGTTGTTTTGGGTACTGCATCTTAGATTCAATATTAACCCCAAGTCCTTGTTTAGAAAACAAAACAAAACAACAACCTTATTCCTTAATACTGAATATCAGTATGGTCTACAAAGTCTGTTCTAGTGAATTCCGGGGGGTATCAGCTTTTTTTGAAAAAGGTCCTTTGAAATTTCCTCCCTCCCTTCCTGCCTCTCTTCCTCCCTGCCTTCCTCTCTCTCTTGCTTTCTCCCTCCTTCCTCTCTCCCTTCCTCCCTCCCTCCCTTCCATTCTCCTTTTCTCCTTTCCTCCCTTCCTCTGTCCCTCCTTCCCTTCCACTTTGATAAGGCAGTTAGATGGCATAGTGGATAGAGTGGCAAGCCTAGAATTAGGAAGACCTGAATTCCAATCCAGCCTCAGATGCTTACTAGTGGTTTGACCCTAGGCAAATAACTTAATTCTGTTGCCTCAGTTTCTTCATCTATAAAAAAATGAGCTGGAGAAGGAAATGATAAACCACTCTTATATCTTTGCCAAGAAAACCCCATAAGGGATCATGAAGAGTTGGACGGTAGTAAAAATGACTAAACAACAAAATAACAATTATTCCTCCCTTCCTTCCTTCCTTCCTTCTTTCTTATACATGTATCCATACATAATCTCAAGTAAATAAATACACTAGTGGAAAGCACATTCCTTGTCTTCCAGAGCTACAGAGACCAAAGTGAAGTTGCAGATAGATATGGGTCTCTGAAATGACAATACCTTGGCAGTGAAAAAGCAGCATTCTCAATAGCCTCCTACCTTTTCCCTTATCCAGGTTCCTAGATCTTTTCAAGAGCGCCATTTGGTTTTTAGTGGGTGTTTGAAATGTTTAAATTGGGGAGAAATGAGAGAATTTGGAAAGCATTTTTATGCAGAACAAAAGAGCCCTCTACTCCTTCTTTCTCAGCCTGTTTAATTTTCACTGGGATTTTGCAAATGAAATGTGCATTACAAACATCAGACAATGTTTCCTTATAAAGTGACTATTACATGGGCAGGAAAAAGCATTTATTGTACCAGATGATTTATTGTAAAAGGATTCTGAAAAGCTAGATCAACACTTTGAGCTCCAATAATTATTTTAAAAGCTGCTCTCCCTTGGGTTCTGTTTTTATCTTACAGAATCCTGTATTTATTTACTTATGTGGGATGGATGTTCAGAGGACTCCCTGATTTGCTGGACTGAGGCATGGAGCTAGACATGACCTCTAACCTTTTACTGTGTCATCCCAATAAGGTGCAATTCCTTTAGCAATGGCCCGGAGTACATGTCCTATGGATGCATGTCCAGCTCCATGACAGCTGGACCCAGTCCAGCAAGTCAGAGATTTCCTTAATCTCCCCTGTTACAAATATGCATACACCATTTTCTCCTAATAAAATGTAAGCTCCTGGAGGGCAGACACTATTTTTTGTTTTGTTTTTATATCCCTAGTATCTAGTACAATGCCTGGCACTTAGTAAATGCTTAATAAATCACTTCATCCTTTTATCTATTTATCCTTCCTAAATGCTTAATAAAAATTTGTTGATGGACTATTTGAATGGAATGTAGTGGCATATATAGCCTGTCAAAATTTATAGAGAAGAGGTCAGCAAAGAAACCCATGACCAGAAATGGAGGTTGCCCAGTCATATAGTGAGAGCAAAGGCTAACAAAAGAACAGTCTATGGGCTGTACTGGTAACCAGTAATGTCAAGGGCTCTAGAAGAAGACTCTTTGGATGGACTCCACAGTAGAAGCTTTATGGAAGGAGGGGATCAAGAATTGAATATCACGAGAAGACGTGAATAGGTTGCTATTTACATCAGCAGAGGGAGAGCCCACATGGTTAAGTTCTCAGATTCCTTGAAGTATTCATCCAAAGTCACAAATAGCCATTTTTTTTTCAGTAATAGAGAGCACTATGTAATACCAACAGCCCCTTTTCAGTTGTTCTTGGTCCAAAAAGACCAGGTTGACCTAATAGTTACAGAGACAATTTTCTACTAATTTTTTGCTTGATGGTGCCTTGTGTTCTGTTTAAGGAATTTTGTTCTAATGTCTGGGAGTTCTTTGACAATGTTGTGGAAAAAACTTCTTCCTGAAAAATCACATGGACTGAAAGTAGTCTGCACTCTGCCTGAGCCTAGAGTTAACAAAATGTCATAGACTCTTGTAACAGGAAATGACTTTGCAGATCATCTAATGCAACCCCCTTATCTTATAGAAGAAACTGAGGGCAAGACAATGGAAATGACTTGCTCAAGGTCATAAACCAAGTATAGGAGCATGTTTAAAACAACAACAAACCTTCCTTTAGTTCAATTGAAAATATTAAGAAATGATATTTCTTTCAATCAAAAACTCTTTCCAGGCTTTTTCCTTAGGAAAGCAGGCAGAATATAGGCTAAAGTCCCAGGAAATGTATCTAGGATGGTAACCAATCTTAATTCTCTTATATAGACAAGATCATTACCTCCCTATGCCAGTAATGGGAGGATCTACCTAAGGGCAGCTTCCTCTTTTGCATTCAAGATTCTGATATTGATCACAGTAAGGAAATCCTTCCAATCCTTGAAGTGAGTAGTACAGAAAGGAATCCAATAGTTCCAGTAAATTTAGTGGATTAAGCAACTATTGTTCTGGAATGTTAACCCCAAACTGTATTTAAACATATTTTGATGTTTTTCCTGTTCAAGATTACCATAAATGTTGCTTCAGATGATCTTGGGGTAGAGTCATCATGAGGGCATAGGGGGAGGGGAATTATGCTAGTTTGGACATTTCCATCTCTAGCCTGAAAATACCCAGATATAGAATAATGTTAAATTCAGTAAAATTGTTTCGGGAAGACTTGGGCTTAAAACACAGAGTATAATATTTACATTTTTTTCTCACACTTAGTAACAAAGCCAGAGCTAGAATCCAGTTCTTTTGCCTTCTTGTCCAATGCTCTTACCCCTGTATTATGATACTTTTTGCTTTTAGAGATGTTGATGTTTATATGAAGAATGCCCCTTGTCTAGAGGCAGCTAGGTGATACATTGGAGAGAGCACTGGACCAGGAGTCAGAAAGATCTGAATTCAAATACAGCCTCAGATATTTACTAGCTGTGTGACCTGGGGCAAGTCACTTAACTTCTGCCTGCCTCAGTTTCTTCAACTATAAAATGGAGATAATAATAGCACCTACCTCTCAGGACTTGTTTTAAGGATCAAATGAGATAATATTTGGAAAGCATTTAGCACAACTATCTTGCTACTTTCCTTCTTTCCTATGAGATGTACTTGGATAGATAACCTACTTTGTTAATATGTTCATATATATTTCTTAGAAAGACACTGAAAATGGAAAATAAATTATGCCTCAGATTTAACATGAAAAGAGCAATCTGGATTTCTTTTAGGAAATCACAAAGTTCTTTTAATGATCCTGTATTTCTCCTTAAAACAAAGGTCCATATTTCTAATACCAATATAGTTATTGATAGTTGTAGGTCATGGAATACCAGAGTTTCCTAAAATTAAAAATAATTATCACTCAGTGGACAATAGATTTGTATGTTGTAGCTGACAGCAGGATGCAACAAATAAGAAACTATGGAGAATTGGAATAAAGACTGTCATCAGATGAATGTGTGATTAAAAAATAAAATAGGTTGGTCACATAGAGAGAGTGAGGGATAATTGATGGGCAGTGCTTCAATGGTATTTTCAGTGTCAAATTTGGTGAACCCCATGTGGTGAATTGCTTGTAGATATTGATGATTGGTACATTGTAATTGTCATTGACATTGGTACGGTGGAAAGAATGCCAACCCTGGAATCTGAGGGCAACCTGAGTTCAAATCCCGTTTCTGATATTTATTACCTATGACCTGATTTTACACCATTTAACCTGCTTGGGCTTCAGTTTACTCATCTATAAAGCATAAGCATGGAACAAGATGTCCTCTAAGGTCCCTTACTTAGAGTTCTAGCTCTATCATTTTGTGTGGACTTCAGGAATTGTAGGGAATATCCTTCCAATGCTTGTTTGCTCAATACACATAAGGAGATTACAGATCCATTTAAGAGATATTGACATAGTCTGAGATGGGACCTTTCTTTTTTTCGAAGGCATATCTATATTCCTTAAGAATTGCTAGTCATTGGGGTGGCCAGGTGGCTCAGCGAGTAAGAGCACCAGCCCCATTGTTGGGATGACCTGGGGATCAAATCTGGGCCCAGTTACTTAGCACCACACCCAGAAATAACTGGCCGTGTAACCTTGAGCAAGTTACTTAATCTTGATTGCTTAAAAAAAAAATAATAATAATAAAGAATTGCTAGTCATAGACATTATCTGGAGTGGGGACCATAATTAGCTATCATTGTTGTCAGACTTTGATGATGATTTGACTAAAACCTCCCAGGAGTTTAAGAAGAATAAATTCTGATGTCTTGTCAGTCCCTAGAAAAGTTCACTTTAAAACTAGTGGAACCAGTTGTTTAAGTTTTAGTGTATTTATACTTCGAAAATTAATAAAGGCTATAAATCAGGGTTTGATTAATTTATTTTGTTTATTCTTTAGGCTTAAAAAGTGATGCAAAATATTTTAATAATGCATATAGCTTAAAATATGTCATGGGTAAAAAATTTTTTGTCCTAGAGAGCCAATTATTGGCTATTTACTGGCACACCTTTGGCAATATTATTAACTTGGATAGAGAATATCCATTTCTGATACCTGAACAATACCAGATAACTGAAGGTATATCATGATTTGGGGCCATTCTGTACCTTTTAATCTGTTGGAGATATTTATGTAGCTAGATTAGGAGATATAAGAAGTTCCAAGGGAGAGTTTGAAGTATGTGGAAGGCCTTGGTCTAGTGGTCTATTGCTAGAACCATGTTTTCTGCCAGAGAGATCTGTATCCTCAGCCAGTACAAGATAGGATCCTCTTAGGCTGACTTTGGATGATACCAAGGGCACTCAGAGAGAATAATGGGTTCCCTAATAGTTGTCAGAAGGCAACTGTGAGAGAACACCCATATGGATCTTGGGGAGAGGCTGCAATAAGAGCACACACCAGCTGGGGGCAGTAGAGAACTACTCCTGAGGTCACTGGAAAGGCAGGCGTTAGCATCATTCCTCTAGTTTGTGAGGAACACACAGTAGGACCAAAGGTGACATTGGAGAATGCTTAGCATGACACTTTGTGGGAATTAGTGGTACTATAATTCATTCAGAGCAGAAGATATGGAGCCCATGAACTTTTTAAAGAATATTTTGATAACTGCCTTTCAATATAACTGATTTCCTTTGTATTTTGTTTAGAGCATTTAAAAACGTGATTCTGAGAAGGGGTCCACAGGTGTCACCAGACTGCCTGAGGGACCCATGACATCAAAAAGGTTAAGAACCCCTGTTTTAGAGAGGGTGAAATAAATTCTTGACTTCTTTATCACAATCAACTGTCCTTGCAAATGTGAAATTGATGATGGCATACTGGGTTGAAGAGTTAAGAGATTTGCTCAAGTTTCTTTTTGGATGAAACCTCATTAAAAAAATTTTTTTTATTGATGCTCTTTTTAAAAACAATGCTGTCATTTTGCTATGAATTCTATTCCTACCTTCCACTTCCCCCTCCCCAAGGGAACCCTCCTTTTTAAACAAAGTCTTATAGATGAGCAAAGCAAATCAATATTTTGACCATGTCATTCAGTCAGCAAGCATTTACTAAGTGTTTACTGTGTGCCAGGCATTGTGCAAAGTGGTGGGAATACAAACACAAGCAGAAAGAAAGATAGTACTTGCTCTCAAAGAGCTTACATTCTAATGAAGGTAGACAACACATAAAAGGAAGCAGAAGGGGAAAGGAAAGGAGATGAAGGTATGAGCCAGAATCTAGCCTGGGGAGGAAAGAGTTAAAAGACTCATATGCACAAAAATGTTTATAGTGGTTCTTTTTGCAGTGGAAAAGACATGGAAATGAAGAAAGTACCCATCAGTTGGTCAACAGCTGAAAAATTATGGTAAGTAAATGTAGTGGGATCCTATTGTACTATAAGAAAGAATGGGAGCAGCTAGGTGAATAGAGCGCTGGCTCTCATGTCAGGAGGACCTGAGTTCAAATCTGACCTCAGACACTTGACACTTACTAGCTGTATGACCTTGGGCATGTCACTTCACCCTGATTGCTTCACCTCCCCCCTCCAAAAAAAAAAAGAATGGAAAAGATGTCCTGGAGGTCACGGGGGGACGGGACTGGGAAGACCTGCATGAATTGACCTGAGTGAAGCAAGCAGAACCAGAACAATCTATACAGCAACTACTTGGTAAAGACAAGCAACTCCTTGTCTAACAATGCAAATCTCATTCCATACTTACATTTCCCCATCTCTGTCATGAGAGGAGTATAAGCAAGTCATTCTAGGAGAAAGAGTGGCAAGGTAAAACCAGTAGCACAGCCTTGACTGCCACCTCCCTTCAGACTGAAGTGGAGATCATCCATGACCTAGAACCAAAGAGTCATGGGAATTTCAGTCCTCCCCTCTCAAACTGCACCCCATCCTCTCCACCATCACATTTCCAGCCCTACCATGTAGTCATTAGTGAAGGGAGCAATCATTGGAAAGAAGTGCTTTATAAATTTTTTAAAATTTATTCATTTATTTAGTCTTGCCACTGAAAATAGTTGAGTGCTTGGGAGAAGTGATTCACTGAGTGGGACATGTGGGAGCCCAGGAAGGAAGACAGAGTTAAGGTAATAGAGTGAGGGTATGGTGATAGGATTCTGATCCACCAACTGTATAGACATTTATAATACTATTTTTATGCCATCATCTTTTCCAACACTGACTCAGCCACTCTCCCTATTTTTATTGACATGATGTAGTAAATAAAACACTGGACCTAGAGTCAAGAAACCCTGAGTTCAAATCCTTTCTTTGATACTGGCCAGATGTGTGACTCTGGACAAGTCACTTAACTTCTCTGAAACCTAATTCCCTCAGTGACTGTATACTGGTCTTCTACTATGTCTTTTTAAAAAATCTAATAGTATTTTATTTTTTCCAATTACTTGTAAAGACAGTTTTCAATATTCATTTTTGAAAGATTTTGAGTTCCAAATTTTTCTCCCTCTTCCCCCTCCCCAAGATGGCAAGCAATCTGATATAGGATTTTGTGTTTGTACATGTGCAATCATGTAAAACATATTTCTACCTTAGTCATATTGTAAAAGATGAAGCAGAACAAAATGGAAAAAAACCCCAAAACAAAAAAGTAAAGATGGTATACTTTGATTCACATTCAGACTCCATAGTTCTTTCTCTGAATGTGGATAGCGTTTTCCATCATGATCCTTTTGGAATTGTCCTGGATCATTGTATTACTAAGAAGAGCTAAGTCAGTCATAACTGATCATCACACAATATTACTGTTACTGGTCATTGAATAATGTTGCTGATACTGTGTACACTATTCTCCTGGTTCTGCTCACTTCACTCAGTATCAGTTCATGTAAATCCTTCTAGTTTTTTTCTGAAATCTGCCTGCTCATCATTTCTTATAAGGTCTTCTATTGCATCTTAATCTTTAATCCTTGAAGATCACTCTATCCCTGGAATTTACCCATTTGTAATACCCAATGTACCCCCAAAGTACCCTAGAGCCTCTCCCTATGGTTGGATGGCTCTTCTCAGAACCTCCATTTAAGGAAGACACCCAAGTCAACCTGACATCATTTAACTCTAAGCTATAATCCAGACTTCCTCTACCATCCCCCATGCTGGGTACCTTTGTCCTCTGCTCCTCCTCCCCCAACTTTTCAGCTTCATTTTATGTATTATTTTACCCCATTAGAATATACGATCCTTGAGTGCAGGAATTGTCTCTCTTTTGTGTTTGTATTCCTAGTGCCTAGCATAGTGACTGGTTCTTATAACAGTTTAACAAGTGCTTAATAAATGCTATTTTTAAAACCCTGTAAAAGGGGGATAATGCTATCTCTGAGGCTCACATGAGATATGGGAAAAATGCTCTATAAATGTCAATTATTATTTTTGTTTTTCATTTGTGTGACCTTTTTCATGAATAAGTATATAGATAATACTAGTAAATCAACTACATCGAGGAAAAGAGAAGTTTCAAATTGGAACCAATACTATCAAACCTCTGACACCATAAAAGTGTGTAGAAATCTCTGCAGAATTTCTCTCTCTCTCTCTCTCTCTCTCTCTCTCTCTCTCTCTCTCTTGCTTTTTGGAGGGCAATTGGGGTTAAGTGACTTGCCCAAGGTCACATGGCTAGTTTTTGTATTAAGTGTCTGAGGCCAGATTTTAACTCAGGTCCTCCTGACTCCAGGGTCAGTGCTCTACTCACTGTGCATAACTTCTGTCTCTTAATCCATCTCTAACTAAACATGTTTTTCTACAAATACTAGCGTTCATGATACATGTGCTATACCTTTTTTCTTTTTTTTTTCTGGAGGCAATTAGGGTTAAGTGACTTGACCAGGGTCACACATATTAAACTCAGGTCCTCCTGTCTCCAGGGCCAGTGCTCTATCCATTGCGCCACCTAGCTGTCGCACTCATCCTATATCTTATGAGAATTTTTGGCTTTTCTCCGTCAGTGTTACAACATTAGAAAAAAGAGGGCAATATACAGAAGTTAGGAGTTAGGAAATTCTGGATTCAGGTCCTACTTCTGACACACATTAGCTATGAGATTGTGACCCAGTCACTTAACCTCTCATTGTCCAAAGACCAGCTAAAGAAGCTTTGCAGATATCCTTTCATAAAGAGTTCCTACATCAGTAGAATCACATGAATACTGCAAAAATCTTGTTTTCTGTTATTCTTCACTTAATAGTGGTTTATGTGGACTGACATCATTGATAGAGTGTTAGACTTAGAATCAGGAATGTTGAAGGTCTTATCCAGATTGACACTTACTTGTTCACTTAACCTCTCCAAATCTCAGTTTACTCATCAGTAAAAGAGAGATAAAAATAACCATTTGATTCTCAGGGTTGTAGTGAGGATCAAATAAGAAAATGTATGTAAAATGCTTTTATAAACCTTAAAGTTCTGAGTAAATTAGGAGAGGGAATGAATTTCATTGTGATTTCATTGATTTGGGGAACTGACATGAGGAAAATCCCTCTATCAAAGAGAGTCAGCATCTATCTGGCAATTTACAGTCTTAGATAGTTGCCTAGAAAGTTTAAATGATTTGCCCAGGGTCATGAAACCATGATATATATATATATATATAATGTGTGTGTGTGTGCGTGCGTATGTATGTATGTATGTATGTATGTATGTATATATAGTGATAAATCCAGGTCATCTGGTTTTGAGGTCTGTTCTCCATCTACCACACCCCACTGCTTCTCACTGTATAAATATCAGCTGTTATTAGTATCTACTCTCATAGATAGGCTATGATAGGTGTTGATAGAGGGAGTTCCCAGATCCGAGTTCTCCACATCTTGGGAAAGTTGCAGTCCCTTCATGTATTCCTATTGATTGTAACTGTATCAAATTTCAGTCACCTTATGGGTTAACTCAGATCTTGTGGGCTAGTCTAGGAATCTAACCACCATCTATAACACATTAGTAAGAGACTGTCTGGGGTGGAATTACCTGAGCTGTGAGTACTGAAAGACTTCTGGAAAGGGGGATGTATGGCACTTGCAAAATCTCCCTGGAGGGAATAAATTTGTTAAGGAAGAAAATTTGTTGGATTAGCTTGGTTCCTGTCTGGAACAAGTGCCTGGGGGTGGGAATGGGGAATGGGGGGTGAAGCGGCCTTGGGAGAAGGAGAACAGAAGGGGAAGCAGAGTATGTCTCTTTGTATGTAGGACATAAAAAAGCATTTAGAGATCAGGGGTCTGGAATTCAGATGCTGTCTGTGTAGGTTATAAACGGTTTCCTTTACTATATAGTAAAATATTCTGTGCACTTTGAATAGATGACTTCATATGCTATGCTAGAGTTGTCCTGGTGGGAGGAGTGATAAAGCAGGAGAGGAAGGCCCAGGATCCCAGGGGAAGGGTCTTGGGAGGAAAAACGCTTGATCCTTTGAAACTTTAGCTCTTACCTCTTGAAATCTCTCCAAGAAGCAGGAAAACTGTCCAGAGAGATTTTTTTTTTGGTTTGGAAGCTACCCTGGGATATAGTTAGTCACATGATAAGTTCTTGAAAATGTCCTGACTTAGATGCTATGTAAACTACTATCAGGGGCCATTTTGGAAACTGCAGTGTATAATAAAAAACTGATGGCATATCAAATATATCATTCAGGATTATGGCATACCTTCAAATCCAAAAGATAGTGATCTCCTGTATTGCCTCCATTATATTAAAGAAGGAAATTATTTAACCAGAATGCTATATAGGAGGAGGAAAAAAAAAAACAGCCCAGAGACTTTACACTCCAAAACACACCAGGCAACAGAACCTTAATATTGAGGTAATTTTCTACATCTGCATTCCTTACCACAATATTTTGATTTTGAATTCCTTCCTCAACAAGTGCACTGGTCCAAGTCAGTACATCTGGAGCCTCTCGATACAAGTGTGATTAATTCCTAACACTGGGAAATTTTTAGTACTAGAAAGTAAGTCATCTGTTCAATGCTAGAGATGTACTGTGAAAGTCTGATTTGGTGATTAGTTTCCTATGCCTGTTCTTAGCTGAATAACTCATTCTTTTCACAATGGTTTATATAAATTTTGAGTTCCAAAATTCCATACCAAACCCCCCCCCCAAAAAAAAAACCCCAACAACTTTCCCTGGAGCCTTCAAAATTCTCTTTGGGAGAATTTTAAGCTTTTCTTCCACAGAGATAAGACCAGTGTAGATATCATCTGTCTGGGATCTTTTCTGTGCAGTCTTGCCTGAATTTAGGGGCATAAACTAGATGAGCCCTAGGTACCCCCTTTCCATCTTTGTCCTGCCACTCGCTCACAATAGCCTGTGTGATGGAACTGAATCTTTACATTGAGTCTTGAACAACGGATTCTTGTAAATTCTCTCAATGAGAGGAAAAGGAAGAAACTAAATAACTTTACACAGGGTTCTTAGAGCTGATTTATTAGGTTCAAAGTAAAATAAAACTAAGGTATTATAAAAGGGATAGCTACAACACAAAATTTGGGTCTACCCTACCCTAGAGTAGTAAGAAAAGTTTTCTTTAACACTTCCTCATATTCTTGACAGCATATTAAGTTCCTATTCCTCGCCTTGTTTTGGAATATAGTTCTTTGCTGTATATGCAGTATGTCCTATTTCACCTATTGAGGGTGGTGTGGGGTTTTGTCCATGATGTTTCAGGCCTTTATCTTTACCATCACTTAAATTTGACTTCTCTCACCTTTCGCTCCTTGTGTGATTTTAAAAGGAAATCTATTAATGATCTCTCTGTTGTTATTTTATTGTTGTTGTCCTTGGTTGCTGAATTTCTTTACATTTCTTGCATTTCTCTTGTCTGGGGGGTATTTGAAAAGCAAATAGTTTCTTCAAGTTCCATTTCTAGGAATGCTTCAAATCACTCTTTTTGATTAAATACCAATCTTTTAAAATTAATAGTTAGGCTCGGTTTTGCAGGAGTGTCATCTTGGGTTGCACCCTGAGCTCCTTTGCTTTCCAAACATATTGTTCCATTCTTTCCTGAAATTTCTGGTAAGTGCATTATAGTTTTGATTTATTTGAATTTCCTTTTCTTTTATAAGTGAAAGTCTTTCTCATGATCTCTTACAGAATTTGTTGTTTTTCCTTGGAATTGTTAAATTTAACCATGGTGTGCATTGGAGTTTGCAATGTAGAAGATATTGTTGGTTTTTTTTTTTTTCTGGAGTTGATCTGAGTATTCTTTTGATAGCATTTATTTATTTAGTCTTTTTTTGGAGGGGGGAAGGCAGGGCAATTGGGATTAAGTGACTTGCCCAAGGTCACACAGCTAGTAAGTGTTAAGTGTCTGAGGTCAGATTTGAACTCAGGTCCTCTTGACTCCAGGGCTGGTGCTCTATTTACTGTACCACCTACCTACCCCCCTTTTAATTGTATTTAGAAGTTTTAGATAATTTTCTTATACTGTTTCTTATGGCTTTCATTTTTTAAATTATGTTCTTTTGTAAGCTCTATAATCCTTAAATTGTCTCTATGAATCCTGTATTTGAAAGTAATATATTTTTGATTGTATAGAATTTATTTTCTTTTGACATTATTATTTGTTGCTTCTCTTCTTCCAGGTTGTCCTTTACTTCTACACATGTGTATTTCCAATTTCTTAGTCTCTCTTTCGTTTCTTTGGTGAGATTTGCTACTGTGGATTCATTTCTCCATTCTGTCAATTATTTCTGCTGTAAAGGTAATAAAATTTGCTTTTGCAATCATTATTTCTCTTTTTATTTTTTCACAATTTTAATTAATATCTTTTATTTATATATCACTTTCATTTCCAAACATATACTCCCACCTTCATCTACTTATTCATCCATTCTTTCTTTCTTTTTTTTTTTTTTTAAAGCAATCAGGGTTAAGTAACTTGCTCAAAGTTACACGGCCAGTTATTTCTGGGTGTGGTGCCAAGTATCTGAGCCCGGATTTGAACCCCAGGTCATCCCGAAACTGGAGCCGGTGCTCTTACTCGCTGAGCCACCTGGCCGCCCCTCATCCCTTATTTCTTAATAGTATTTTATTTTCCCCCAATTATATGTCAAGACAATTTTTAGCATTCATTTTTTTTACAAAATTTAGAATTCCAAATTTTTGTCCTTCCCTTTCTCCCCTCCCCTCTTCCTAAAATGGTAGGCGATTTTATATAGGTTATATATGTGCAATTATGTAAACCATATTTCCATATTAGTCACAGTTGTAAAAGAAGAAACAGATCAAAAGGAAAGAAAAACATGAAAAAAAAGTGAAAAAGTATACTTCAATCTGCTTTCAGAATCTATTCGTTCTTTATCTAGATGTGGATGCTTTCTCATGAGTTCTTTGTACTTAGATCATTGTGTTGCTGAGAAGAGTCAAGTCATTCACAATTAATCATCACACAATGTTGCTGATACTGCATACAATGTTTTTCTAGTTCTGCTCATTTCACTTTGCATCGGTTCACATAAGTCTTTCCAGTTTTTTTCCCGAAATCTGCCTGCTCTTCATTTCTTATTACATAATAGTATTCTATTACATTCATATACTGCAACTTGTTCATCCATTCCCCAGTTGTTAGGCATTCCCTCAATTTCCAATTCTTGGCCACCACAAAAAGAACTGCTATAAATATTTTTGTACATGGAGGTCCTCTTCCCTTTTTATGATCTCTTTGGGATACAGACCCAGTAGGGATATTGCTTGAACAAAGAGTATGCACATTTTTATAGCCTTTCAGGCATAGTTTGAAATTGCTCTTCAGAATGATTAGATCAGTTCACAACTCCACCAACAGTATATTAGTCTCCCAATTTTCCTACACCCTCTCCAAAAATTATCATTTTCCTTTTTGGTTATATTGGCAATAGATGTGGAGTGATACCACAGAGTTGTTTTAATTTGTATTTATCTTATTAAAAGTGATTTACAGTACTTCTTCATATGACTATATATAGTTTTGATTTCTTCTTTTTTTGCCTTTTTTTTTTGGAGGGGGGAAGGACGGGCAATTGGGGTTAAGTGACTTGCCCAAGGTCACATGGCTAGTAAGTGTTAAGTGTCTGAAGCCAAATTTGAACTCAGGTTCTCCAGACTCCAGGGCTGGTGCTCTATTCATTGCACCACCTAGCTGCCCCAATAGTTTTGATTTCTTCATCTGAAAACTGCCTGTTCCTATCCTTTGACCATTTATCAATAAGGGATTGTTTGTATTCTTATAAATTTGACTCAGTTCTCTACATATTTGAGAAATTAGGTCTTTATAAGAGACATTTGCTGTAAAGATTATTCCCCAGCTTTCTGCTTTCCTTCTAATATTGATTGCACTGGTTTTGTTTGTGTAAAACCTTTTTGTTTTAATATAATAAAAATGATCTATTTTATATTTTATAATGCTTTCTGTCTCTTGTTTGGTCATGAATTCTTCCATACTCTATATATCTGACAGGTAGATTATTTCTTGCTCTTATAATTTGCTTATGGTGTCACCTTTTATGTCTAAATCATGTTCCCATTTTGATCTTATCTTGACATATGGTGTTATTTCTCTTTTAAAACCATTCAGGGACATTTTTTGTGATTCTATGCTCTCCCGAGACTCCACAGACTCCTTTTTCTCATCAGATGTTGATTAATTTTGCTTTATTTTGCAATATTTATTCATGGATGTCTGGATTCATTTAGCTTATCTAAAGGCCATATTCTCTTCTGTTATTAGTATCTTACTCGTTTTGTCTGACTATGCTCAAGATCTTTAATTAAGTTTTTCTTTCTTAAATCTTTGATAATTTCAGTCTCCTCTCTCTTCCCTCCCCCATCCTGTGTTCTTTTATTGCTCACTTTCTGACTCCTTCCCCTTTGGTGGTAGTTTCTTTGGAGGCTAGGCCTCAAAATCCCCTCAACTTCTACCCATGATCAGCAGTTCATGTTTAACACACCTCAGTCTCTCCTCCAAGCAATTTCTTGGTAGGATAGAACTGGGCCTAGCTGTATGTGCCCTACAACTATAGCCCAATTCTCTGTTCTTCACTTATCTGGCTCAGTTTTTCTTGCAGCACAGAACAGCTGGGATGCTTTCCCAGCCCAATAAAGCTTCTGTCTTTTGGTTTTCTGCCCCTGGGAGGAGGGGAACAGGTAGAGGTTAGTTCTTCTACAAACCCTTGGGAAGGGAAGGGAATAAGAATATACATGGTACTTACTATATGGCATACATAGAGCAGGCACATTTGTAAAGCTAATTACTTTGCAAATATTATCACATTTGATTCTCACAACAATCCTGTGAGTTAGGTGCTATTATTATCCTCATTTTATAGTTGAAGAGACTGATACAGGCAGAGGTTAAGTGACTTATCTACAGTCACATAGCTAGTAATTGCCTTAGACCAGATTTAAACTCAGGTCTTCCTGACTTCAGGTCCAGGGCTCTATTCTCTGTGCCAATTAGTTTTTTCTTATGCAACCATACTGTGAAAACATGGTAGGTGATGACAGAAGAAATACTGAGTGACTGTGACAAGGGTTAAACATTAGCCTTTGCTACTGTTAATTCACTGAATTATTTCTTTGTTAGGGTTCTTGGGGTCCCAGACAGCTGAAATCGCTTTACCTCTTGCACATAATTCTCATTGTAGAGAGGTGTGAGAGGTCATAAGTTCAGAGGAAATGTCTAATCTTCTATCTTGTTGGTCAAATGATCTAGAAGTTTGTATGTCCTATTATAATCAAAACTCAAGGTGATGTTTAGAGAACTCCTACTCTCCCACTCTTCCCCTGCCTGACCCATCACACACATATTTCTTGAATACATCCTCTCAGTCTCAAACTTTGAAATGGATAACAGAATAAGAAAAGGTAAGAGGAAGATGGAAGAGGAAAAATAGGCAGGGGAAAAGGAGAAAATAGGAAAAACATTCCACAGTAGTTTTTGCTCAAGGTGAGTAAGGGAATAAAATTAAATATAAAAGGAGCTGTCTTTTCAAATGTCCCACTCCAATGCCTCATAATAGAATGGAGGTGACAATGGGGGCTCAAAAACTATGTCACCAAAGCATACATGCTCTGGAATGTCTTTTCCAGCTCCTGAGACTTCAATTACAGGCCTTTATAGAGACTCTATATTTGTGATATGTGAAGACCAGCCTTGTTAAGTTTAGAGAGGCTCATCATTAAAAAAGATTGGCCAATAAATGATGATTTTTTTTAGTTATAGCAACTTCTAAAGAACAATTACTAAAGGGTGGGAGAACTGTAAGTTATGTTGATAGAGACAGCATCTACACTTAGGAAATCACATATTCTTAAAGATGTATGTACTATATGATAACCAAATCATCACTCTCCTTTAATCCTTGTCATCTAGAGTAGTCTCTAAGCAATGCTCTAAGTTGTAATGCTCTAAGAGTATCTAGATGGTATTTATGCTTCCCTCATTAGCCTTTTTAGAATTGTGATGTCAAAGTTCTGTTTAACCGATAACAAAGTAATTGCTTTTTTTCAATATGTAGCCTCTCCAATGAATCCTACTCTCATGTATAATGCATCATGTATGTGTAAAGTCAATTTACTCTTGTGCATGCTTATCAGGGCTTACAGTATATTAAGATTTACATTCAGGAATGCATGAAATATAACTTTATGGACTATTCAATAATACAAACATGAAACCCCCTAGGAATAAACCAACACCCTGATTCCTCAATGTCTCTATAAGCATGTCTCATACTGGTGTTCAGGGCAAGGTTCCCTCTCTGCCCAGTCAGAGGATATGCATCTCCCTCTAAGGTGACATTCTTGCAAGTCTCTTTCTGTCAGCACTGTTCTTAAGTGAACATAGGATGTTTACATTTTCAAATGTGAAGGACCCAGGCACCTTAGTTGTGACCTAGGAACAAGGCCACCAGTGTTTTTTATTTTTTATTCTGGCTAAGGCCATTTACAAGTTATGTCTAAGTTCTGATTGGTGATTGATTACCTAAGCTTATGATGAAAGGAAACAATTAGTCAAAACTAACATCATTAGCAAGTAAAAAAAAACCATATTTTTTGGGAGGAGGGATACATACACACTACTAGTAGTTTACCAAATTTAGGACAAGTATGCTTCATTTGTAGTTGTTTACCAAATTTGGGTGGCACATACATAAATCATTGCCAAACTATACCACTCACAAGCTTATCTTGTTGCAGGAAAATAGCTTATATAACTTAGTCACCAAATGGACACAAAGCAAAATGGAGCTGCTTATCCCAAGTTAACATTCATATTCCCCCTATATCATGTCTTATCACAACATGAGGTGACTCCCCCCCCTCCGGGTTCTAAAAGGCTACGTGCCAGTGGAACCAGGTTTTGCCATGCCATTATAACATTCAGACAAGGCTTAGATTGGCTGTTCAGAATGGGGCTAAATTGCTAAAGATCCTGATAGTCATAGCATTTTCCCAGAATGGAAAGAGATAGAACTTTTTCAATGAGATTACACCAGACTAGTGATTACATCACTGCTTACACATAAGGTTTTTTTTTAAATTAGACTATGAGGGGAATAGGAGAGAGAAGAATAGCAGCAGCAGTAGCAGGATAACAGCAATTGTGGATGTTGTGTATGAGTATTGATCCTAAGCATTATAGAAATATATCAAAAGCTTCCTTTTTAGATTCTCTAGAAATATTAAGAAATAATATTTTTACTGCATCTTCCATACTCCTGGGAGAAAAAATCCTAGGAAAGGTGGAGGACAAAAATTTCTTAGGGAAATGAAATAATGGTGGTAATGAAACTGAACTGTTATCTAGATAAGATAATTATCTTCCCTACCCAGGTAGAGATTGGATCCACTCAGGATTAGTGCCCACTTCCCTCTAAAGTGAGGGACTTCTCCATCCCCAAATCATTTTAGATTCTTATGTACATTTCCGTAAGAATCACCTTTGCTTCCTCAATGGGAATAGTACAGGAGGAATAGGATTGTTACTTAACGATTCTAGAATACTAACCTAGACCATAATTTACATACAGTGATTTTTCTTTCTGGTGAATGTTATAAATGTTACCCAAATTAATTTTGAGACAGAATCAAATTGGAGGACATGGGAGACTATGCCAATTTGGACATCTTTCTCTCCAACCTACTTAGATATAAATTAATGTTAAATTAAGTAAAATTGTTTCTGTTTGACTTGATCCTTGAAAAATACTAGAATACAATATTTTCTTTGAGAGTATTGAAGTGGCTGAATGAAGTCTTTTCTATGTATGCTGATATACTCATTAGGAAGGATCTGATCAATTCATTAGGAAAGAATCTAGATAAGAAAGATTGTACAGAATCTAACCCCAAGACACTACTGGAACTATGGTAAATTTTCTCCTCTCTGCTTCTCCCTTTTGTTTCATCATTGCTTACACATGGTTGGCATTGCTGACTACCAAGTACTTCTTTAATGTTTTAAATTTGCATACTTGTTTTTACTTTTGAGGTTTCTTTCTAAATAATGATAAGATTTTTTTTTTGCATCCTGAATTAGTGTTTTGCCATAGATAAGGGGGAAAGACAGTTGGTTATTGATTTTAATTTAAAAATTGAATTCCCAGCCAGAATTTAACCAGCTGGAAGACCTAATTTCCAGCCTAGTGATCGAATGATTTCTTGAGGATTTAGAGCTTTTATAAATTTTATTAATAAATTATATTTTTAAGCTTTCTCATTTTGCAGGGAAAAAAAGCCAAGTAGAGACTCTCACCCTAGACTAGAAATTCCCCCAAACTAATTAGATCATCTCTGATTAGAAAGGTCATTCTACACTAGCTGTTTTGGGGCTTAATCCACTAAGATGGATAAAGGTTGAGGTGAGAGAGGATAGGATAGTGGAGTGGGGACCTCCAGCCAAGCCCACCCCAGTGGGTGGAGACAGACAAATCAAGGAAAAGGAACTCTATTTTCTCCTTCTCTGAAGGGAGGAGAGGAAAAAAAATGATCCTTTACCAGCCTTCCCTCCATAGTGATATCTGCTGAATTATATTAGAAAGACTCCAAGTATGGTTCCAACAACAGATAAAGCCTGCTTTCTGAGGACCAGCTTAGATTACTCTGGAGAGGGTTATCACCAGTAGACTGACTAGCTGGTGATGAACTCAACCCATGAAACAAAGAAAAATACAAAATAGTCCTCAATACTGTCTGTTCCCACTTCTACTTCTATGTCAGTGATAACAGAATGAGGAGGGGTCAAACGGTGTTAAGAACATTTTAGACCCGTGGATTGTAGGTGCTCTAAATGATAGATTTTTGTCCAGTTAGAATGAGCTGACATCCTGTTAGAGAAGTTAAAACATATCTAGCTTGATCTTATCACTATCAATGAAAGACTGACAAGATACATATACTTAAATATATTTATATATTTAAAGTTTACAAAACAGTTTTCACAAATATCTCATTAATTCTTATGACAGCACCTGGATGTTGGTGGGAGGGGGAGCAGTGGGTCAGGAAGGGTGTAGAAGGAGCACCACAGGTGTTGGTGTTGGTGTTCTTGCTGCCACCAACACTTACAGAAAAAGAAACTAGGCCTTAAGAGAGGTGTAGTGACTGTCATGGTGACACAGCTAGTTAGTGTTGAGGGTATGATTTGAACCTACTAGTCAAGTACTCCTTCCATCATACAAATCCATTCTCCCTATTTCCCATGTGCTATGTACAGTGGCTTTCTTCGGTACTTGAAAACTTTGTGTGTCTATTTCAACCCTTTGCCTCAATTTTTACCTGGCCTTGATCACTGGATGGGTGTTGCCTGAGACCTGGGAGAGACCTTAGCTTAAAAAGGCAAAGGTTTCCCACTGCATCCGGGGACATCTCCAGTTGTCCTGATCTCTGTCTTGCCACTGGGTGCAGATGAATCTGGAGGAGAAAGTGGGGCTGGTGACTTTGCACAGCCCTGCCTCACTTAAATCCAATTCACTTGAAAATTAAGACATTATCTTCCTGATGTCATTCATCCTCTTTGAGAACAAAGAACAATCAACAATCAGTGAAAGAAAAAAGAAGTTTTAGCTGAGTAGAAGGATGACTAACAGCGACCAAAAATGTAATTGCAAAAAAATTATTGCAGATTATGCACTGCAGAGGAAAAAGAGGTAGAGAAATTCTACAAAGAATATAAACCTTTAGATTAATAATAATGATTGCTAGCATTTACATGGCATTTTAAAGTGTGTGAATGCTTTACATATATTATTTCATTTGATATAACCTGGAAATAGATGCTATTATTAAATCCATTTTACAGATAAAGAAACTGAACCCCATAGACCTCATTTGCCCAGGATGACATAGCAATTAAGTATCTGAGACAGGAGTTGACTTCAGGCACTTTTGATTTCAAGTCTGACATTATCTATTGTTCCACTGAGCTGCCTCTAGACAACTTGAAGGTGCTCTGCTAGACCTGTGGTTCTTACTAGTCACTGTCAGACATGAAGAACTTTTTTTTTTTGAGGGGGGAAGGCAGGGCATTTGGGTTTAAGTTACTTGCCCAAGGTCACACAGCTAATAAGTGTTACATGTCTGAGGTCAAATTTGAACTCAGGTCCTCCTGACTCTAGGGCTGGTGCTCTATTCACTGCATCACCTAGCTGCCCCCATGAAGAACTCTAAATTTCCAGCTTCTAATTTCAGCTGTGGTCTGCAGTTGGGGGATATCTCTTTCCTACAAAAAGAAGAGTGAGTTATGCAATCTTTTAAAAATTTTAATTTAAAACTCAGAGGTTTTTTGTCTGCCTCAGTTTCTTCGTCTGTAAAATGGAAATAATAATAATAGCACTTTTACAAAGGTAGGGTACTCCCACACTAACTTGGGAAAAGCCCTCAGCCATTTAAAATCCCAAAACAGAGGATGCTTATTCTCATAACTGTGACTGTAAGGGGCATGTGCCTATTCAGAGGGGAATTTCTCACCCCGAGGCACCAAGCTCATTGGAATACAGAATTATTCCCAGCTAACTAGTTTCCTCAGGGAAGTCTAATTTTTAACCTCAATTTCTTCCTCAGTAAAGGCAGAAGCCTTAGTCTGACTTAGGGTTAGAAATGTCTTATGTGTCCCTGTTTAATCTCTAGTTACTCAATTGCATACCATCAGTATTAGCTTCTAACAAACTGCTGAGGTCTCTAGGTTCCAAGCCCCTTAGTTTTCTCAACCCCAAAATTCTTTTGAATCTTTCATGCAAATAACAGGAGGGGGCAAAGTCAAAGAACAAAATTAAGCCAGGAGTGGGGGTGGGGAGAGCAAGGTCACATCTTTTTCCTGCTTAACCACATTCCTGCCTTTCATATGTGTTCATGAATTGCAACAAAGTGCCCTACAGATATATGTACTAAGAAATAAGAAAAAGATACTTGGACAGAGAGTGTATCCACAATCATTTCTAATAGGTCAATACCTATCTGATTTGAACTCCCAAATGCTTCATTTTATATGCACAAATATATAATATTAGCTAGCATTTATATAATAACTAATATTTACATAACACTTTAACATTTGAAAAAACACTGTACAAATATTAACTCAGTTGATCCTGACAACAAACCTGGGAGGAAGGTGCTATTATTATCTCCATTTTACAGATGAGGAAACTGAGGCAGACAGTGGTTAAGTGACTTGCTGAGAGTCATGTAGCCAGTAAGTATCTGAGGCTGGCTGGATCTGAATTCACGTCTTCCAGCATTCTTTCCTCTGTACCACCTAGTTGCCTCTAGGTAGATCTTAGTTCCTGACTAGAGAGTGATATTCATTTATTCAAAACTTACTCAGTGTTTGCTATACCTATAACAACTCAATACAAGACATAGCTTACTATTTTTAGTTACTATTTGCTTGCTAGGTACTGTGGAGGTTATAAAGAAGTATAAGCCTGTACCAACCCCCAGGTTCTTACAATTCATCTGGGAAGGCAAAATGTAACATCAAGGCAGTATCTGCATGTCAAAATGAGTAACACAGACCACAAGAGCTGCAGTAGTTCAGACAAAGGAGAGCAACATATGCAGAATATTAATGGCGAGGGTGTAACGGTTTGAGTTTAATTCTTCTGTCATGGGGAAGTTCTGTAGCAGAAACTCAAAGAGCAAATAAAGAAATATGGCCCTGTTTGTCCAAGTCTTATTTCAAGAGTAACAAAATTTGGATTGAGTTTTTGTGTTACAGATTCACTAGTTCACAGGCAAAGCACATTTTTTAACAGAAATACATCAAATTCTCAATTATTCCATGAACAATCCAAGCTTCTCCTTTTCCCTCCTGGTATGTTGACCTTTGGGGGCACTTTTCCTTCCTTCCATACACATGAACTGCAAGAGGATTTCATTACACTGCATGGGTAAATGAAACATCTGTGATATTTCAATGGTGGCAAGGAACCCAGAAATCCAATACCACCTGTATGTAGTTTCTCACTCTATTAATGGCTATAAATTGTATTGAAATAAAACTGTCATGGTACTCCAAACTCAAAGACTATTTCTTGAAGTAGTTCATCAGAGAACAATTTTTTCTCATGTCAGACAAAGAAAGAACCAACTGCAGCATCTTAATTATAGTAACAAAAGATATTATCAACTCAAGTTAAAAATTGCTTGTATGCACATGCAACAGAATCAAATGTAATTGAAAAAATGTTCTTTTTCTAATTCAGAGATGGCATATTTTAGTGGAAAAGGAAGCTGGATTCAGAGGTAAGAGACTTGGGTTCAAGTCCTGCTTTGGACAGTTATTGCCTCTTTGACCATGGACAAGTCATTTAAACTCTGAGTCTTGGTCTTTTCATCTGGAAAATG
Source organism: Petaurus breviceps papuanus (assembly GCF_028583685.1). Classification (NCBI taxonomy): domain Eukaryota; kingdom Metazoa; phylum Chordata; class Mammalia; order Diprotodontia; family Petauridae; genus Petaurus; species Petaurus breviceps. The sequence continues at coordinate 26,360,983 of NW_027186296.1, forward strand.
GAGATTGCAACATTTGTACTCCCTCACAGGATTGCTGTAAGGAAAGTGCTTTACAAACTCTAAAGCACTATGTAATTGTGAATTATTATATAATTATATAGTGATTATATAGTGAATCACTATATAATCGTGAATTACTTAGGAGTCAGCACCTACCCCCTAAGTACTTTGTGGGTCAAAATCTTCTCCAAACCACACTTCACAAGCCTTGATCAATGCATTTACTTTTACTAGTCAGCCAAAGGATTAAATATAAGACAATTAATGATATATTAAATATTCCACCAATAAACCTTGGGTTCACTCATCCATAAATACACACACAGTGGGAAGAATGAATCATGAATGGGGAATGCACATGTGGAGAATGCACATGGTAAGGATACTCTCATAGAAGAGTACATGGACAGAACACCTGTGATCAGGGTACATGCATGGAAGGGCATTTTGTATCTGATGCTGCAAAGCAGCTGACATCCTTTGGTAATATCATTGCGCTTCTTTGTTGGCAATTTGTCCATCCTTACTGTTGACTAATCCCTACCAGGGCTTGCATTTCAGTTACTCCCCACTGTGTGTCATGTTTCTGCTCCAGTTTTTTTTTAAGGTATTGAGCTATCTTCAGGGTCATCTAATACCTGCCCTATATCCACTAGGGATGCTATAGTCAATAAAACTTTTTCCTTCAGGGGGAGTAATAGTGCTCTGTTAAGCAGCTCTTTTGGACCCCTCTGCTATCAAATACTATAGTTAATAGCCTTTCTCCCTTATAAAAAGGGTACAGGGGCAGCTAGGTGGAGCAGTGAATAGAGCACCAGCCATGGAGTCAAGAGGATCTGAGTTCAAATCTGACTTCAGACACTTTTGTAATGGGAATGGGAATTTGAAGATCTTCCCTGCCCCTTAATAGATCTGGGGGGGGGGAGTTTGAAGACCTCCCCTGCTTTGAAAGTAAACTCTGCCCCCTAATAGGCTCACTGTAATCATATGGAACCTGTGATGGAGGGAATTTGCTAGCCCATAGGAAGCTTCCCTGCTGTGAAGATACACTCTGCCTCCTGATAGGCTGAATGTAGTCACATGGAGCCTGTGATGGGAGGAGTTTGCTGAAGGGAAGCAGAGCCCATAGGATGCTGGTAGCCAGAGTCAGAGAGATGGTGGGAGAGAGAGGTGCTCAGGCAAGAACAGAGAGAGATTTGTGAGTAACTATTGATCTAGTATTGGTTTGCGGGAAGGCTGAAGGATGCTGTGGCTCCCAGTGTTATTATAGTTTCTTAATATCTTTGGTACTATGATGGAATCGGCTTACTGGTTTTGGAATTTGGTTTTCTGGTGTCTAAATAAATACTCCAGTTCTGTCCTCTATATGGAGAGTTTGGTATATTTTGCAATTGAACGTCATATGATATTTAGTCATGGTCTTTATCATGATTGTGGGTGCTGTAAATATTTCATTGGCGCTACAACTTGACACACTCACTAGCTGTGTGACTTTGGGCAAGACACTTAACTCCAATTACCTTGCCTTTCCCCTTACAAAGGTAAAAAGAAAAGGATACAGCTTTATCAATCTGCCCTGTTAGCTAACTTTTGTTGTTATTGTTCAGAGGTGCTCTTCATGACCCTGAGGATCATACTGTCCATGGAGTTTTCTTGGCAAAGAAACTGGAGTGGTTTGTCATTTCCTTCTCCAACGGATTAAGGCAAACAGGTTAAGTGACTTGCCCAGGGTCATATAGTAAGTATCTGAGGCCACATTAGAACTCAGGCCTTCCTGACTTAAGGCCCAGCACACTTTCTACTGAGCCATCTAGCTGCCTTCTGTTAGTCAAATACTCCCTTGAAGTAGTTCATCAGAGAACAATTTTTCCTCATGTCAGACCAAGAAAGAACCAATTGAAACATCTTAATTATAGTAACAAAAGCTATATCTACTCAAGTTAAAAATTGCTTGTATGCAGATGCAACAGAATCAAAAGCAATTGAAAAACTGTTTTTTTTTCCCCCACCTATTCAGATATGGCATAGTTCAGTGGAAAAGGAAGCTGGACTCAGAGTTAAGAGACCTGAGTTCAAGTTCTGCTCATCTGTAAAATTAGCTGGAGAAGGAAATAGCAAACTACACCAGTATCTTTACCACGAAAACCTCAAAATGGGGCTTTGGAGAGTCAGGTACAACTGAAATGACTGAACAACAACAACAAATCATTCATTACAATTATCATTTGAGATTCAATGCCTAAAATAATTATTTAAAATAGTTCTGTAAGATGTATTCTACTCACTAGCAATCTAATAAAAATAAAAACAAGCTAGAAACTTAAGAAAAAAACAAGAACTTGAGTATTGGAACCAAAGTGTGCAACATGGATTTTACAAACTGCTACTTCTCTATGGTGGGCATATCCTGAATTACATATGCATTTTTTTCATTTTTCTCGTTCTGAATTGGCATAGTGATTAGCTAACATTCTCTTGTGCAAAACTTTGCTTTAATGATTGAAATTGTTGAAGAATTTTCATTATTTTCAACTAATTTGCAGTTAAGATCAATCAATATTCAAAAAGTCCAAAAATTAATCAAATGTAACATAATAACTTTGGAAAATTTAAATATTGGTATTTTAAAGCACAAATCTCAATTTGAAGTTTCGATTAAGTTAGATAAGTCTCAAGTTATTCCATCTAATAAAATAATTAATCTAATGCTCTTCATATGAATAGGTTATTAGAAAATAGAATTCAACACAGAAATGTATAACTTCTATTGGACTAAAACAATGATGAAAGCATTTTAAATTATTTTGATTTATTTCTTATGAAGAACTAGCTTCACCATGAATAGTTGATAAAAAGAAAATCATATTATTAAGGGAATTTTAAAACATGGAACTGATTTCAACTTTTTAAAAGGGTTTTGTAGATAATCATGTAGAATCAAATGATATTACCATTCCTTGATGGGAAGTAAAAAAGTATATTACAATCCTGTTGAAATCAGTTCTGCTGAAGCTGAAAGAAGTTTCTCTTTAATGAATATAATTGTGTGACAATCACATGAGATTTAATGGCAATAAAATTATTGGGAAAAGAGGAGATTGAGATGCAACCCCATTTGCCAAATCATGGTTGAATTGCAGCCACGATCTGGCATAGAGTTCGGCAAAAATGAGTGAAAAGCATTCTGTGAGAATCAGTTAGCTATATGGAATTTACAATAAAGAACACCAAATGTTTTGTTATTATTTATAAACTATATGCTACATATCCTTTATATCAGTAAAATTTATAATAAACTCAAGGATGTGTGTGTGTGTGTGTGTATTTGAGATCTGGTTGTTAAATATTTACCCCTGTACCACTGAGACACAGAAAGTTGTAGTGACTTATTTATTGGTAGTAAACAGATAGTAAATAGCTTGGCTAGGATTCAAACCCAGATTCTCTGATTCAAAAATCCAGGACTCTTTTCACTACAGCAGGGTGTACATAGACAAGAGAATCATTGAATTAAATTGAGTTACAAAGATCTCAGAGGTTATCTAGTACAACCCACCTCTTAACAAGAATACCCTCCATAAAAACCTTGAAAAGTTTTGAAATTGAGCCTGTGTGTCATATCTCATTCAGTCATAAGTAGACATTTAGTCATTGTCATCTCAAACCTTGTCCATTTCTCCTCCCCTTAGAAGCCTTATCTCTCCTGAGTATCTATTCTGGGCCTAAGTTGTCTTGATTGGTGAATCAGAGAAAATAAATCCCTATAGCCCTCTTTATCTAGTCACCTCTAGATCAGACCAGATTAGACCATACTTCACATCCCATCCAACTGCATCATCCTTCCATCTATCCTGCTGCCCCATGCAATATCCCATTTCCCCCAATTACCCACCATCCAACTCCTGCCTTTTGCTTTAAAAACTTGCAAATGAGGACATCTTCCTCCTGATGTCATTGGTCCTCTTCAAGAACTAAGGACAAACAACAAGAATCTGCTTTAAAAACTATAATCAAACCAATATTATCATTGTTTCTGGAAGGGATGCAGCAATTGACTCGACAACACATGATGTCACCTAATTTTTAAAAATTGAGGCTATCTTAATCAACAAGTATTTGGTAAGTGCTTATGTCTCAGGTACATAAAACATACTGGGGATACAAAGAAAAATAAAAAACAAAGTACCTCCTGAAAGAATTCATATTGTATTGAGGGAGACAATTTGCAAAAAACTGGACATACAAGATATATGTTGTATAAAAGAGTGGTAATCTCTGAAGGAAGGCACTAATAGTAGGGGGTTGGGCGTTGGAAAGGCCTTCTGCAAAGGTGGGATGAACTTCCTCATCTTCTCTCCTCCACACCTTATAAACCCTTAGTTCTCTGTCTTCATCCATGTTGTCCTTTGCCCATGTATCAGAGGACAAGGTTGTTTTGCTTATTAAGGTTAATCCTTCCACTCTTACCCTTGATACTGTACCCTCCCATCTTCTCTGGGCATTGTCTCTACAATCTTTCCCTTCCTCTCACATCTTCAATCGTTCTCTCTCTCTTGCCTTCTTCCTTACTGCTTACAAACATATTCATATCTCTCTTTTCCTCAAAAGAAGAACAAAAACAACCTCCTTTTGATTCTGCTGCTACCTTAAGCTATTACCTCTCCTTCCTCTCACTGCCAATCTACTAGAAGAGTAGTTTATGTTCAGTCTCTCTACTTTCTTAACCCCCTGCATTCTGATTATTAATCCTGTTGAAACTACTCAAAGGCCAACGATGATCTCTTAATTGAGGAGGCCAATGGTCTTTCTCAGTCGTCATCAGCCGTGACCTTTCTACAGCATTCGGCAAGGTTAATCATCCTTGAATTTCATGCCCTCTTCTTCCTTGGCTTCCGTGATGTTTCTCTCAACTGAATCTCATTCTAAGTATTTAACTGCTCTGTTTTGGTCTCTTTTGCTGGTTCATTGTTAGCTATCTACCACCTAAATGTGGGAATCCACCAAGGCTCTGTCCTAGAACCTCCTCTCACTTCTATACTGCCCTCCTTTGTGATTTGACCCGTTCCTATGATTGGAGAAGGTAGGTGGTACAGTGGATAGAATGTTGGGCTTGGAGTCAGGAAGACTCATCTTCATGAGTTCAAATCTGAGCTCAGACATTTACTAGCTGTGTGACCCTGGACAAGTCACTTAACCCTGTTTGCCTCAGGTCCTCATCTGTAAAATAAGCTGAAGAAGAAATGGCAAGCCACTCTAGTATCTTTACCAAGAAAACCCCAAAATGGAGTCAATGAAGAGTCAGACATGACTGGAACAACTGAACAAATAGCATGAAGAGAGACAGCATGTTATAGAGGGAAGAACATGTCTCTGCGATCAGAGGACCTGGGTTCCAACCCAATCTCTCATACTTACTACCTGTGTAATCACAAGCAAGTCAAGACAAAGTAATAGGGCACTAGACTTGGAGTCAGGAAGACCTCATTCAAATCCTTTCTCAGACACTTACTAGCTATGTGATCCTGGGTAAGTCACAACCTTTTCTTTTTTTTTTTTTTGGAGGGCAATTGGGGTTAAGTGACTTGTCCAAGATCACATGGCTAGTTTTTTGTGTGTGAAGTGTCTGAGGCCAGATTTGAACTCAGGTCCTCCTGACTCCAGGGCTGGTACTTTATTCACTGCACCACCTAGTTGCCCCTAATAACAACTTTTTTCAGCCTTAGTTTCCTCATTTGTAAAATGAGGAAGTTGGACTTGATGGTCTCCAAGGTAAATCTACAATCCTAATTATTTCCTCTATGTAAGTGATATCTATAGAATCAGTCCCAATCTCTCACCCAAATTACAGTCTTATACATCCAGCTACCTGCTGGACATCCTTGCCTGGATGGCCTACTGATACCTCAAATTCAACATGGTTGGAGTCTGGAAAAGCTGGTAGAGTCCCTGTTCCTGATAGCAGGGAAAAGCTTTTATACCAATAGGGCAAACATATGCAACAAGATGGATTCTTGGCTGGTGCTCCTCAGTTATTGGTGATACAAGCTAACCCTTAATATGTGGAAGGAAAACACATGATGTTGTAATTAGTCATTGCAAAGAACAGTAGAGTGAATGAGAAGCCTAAAGGATAATAGTTAAGCCTGGTCAACAAGCATTTATCAGGTACTTATTGCATGCCAGGACCCTGAGCTAAGCGTGGAAGATACAAAGAAAGACAGTTCCCTCTCCCCACCCCGCACCAAGCCCTTGCTGTCCAGGAGCTCATGGGGGTGGGGAGAGAGACACAACATGTAAACAGCTATATGCAAACAAGACATATACGGTATAAACTGGCGATAATAAACAGATGGTAATGGGGTAAAAAAAGGAGCATGACATGCGAGAGGTATTGAAAGTTCTCTTGTTGGTGTTGTAGTATATGTTAATGCTAGGAGAATCAGTGTGAACTCAGGCAGGGACAGCAATACTAGTGGTCGTGCAAGATCTAATGTGAGGGCAGTGTGGTTAGAAAAAGGTTTGTCATTGAGCAAGCATTTAAAAACTTTTTTTTTTTGCAGGGGGGGATGGCAAGACACATGGGGTTAAGTGACTTGCCCAAGGTCACACAGCTAGTACGTGTTAAGTGTCTGAGGTAAAATTTGAACTCAGGTCCTCCTGACTCCAGGGCTGGTGCTCTTATCACTGCGCCACCTACCCGCCCCTCAGTAAGTATTTATTAAGTGTTTACTATGTAGTGGGCACTGTACCAAGGGCTGGAGATGCAAAGAAAGGCAAAAACAGGATCCCAGCTTTCAAAGACCTCACATTCTAATGTGAGAAAGAAAAGAAGCCTCCTGTACGTACAAGATATTTACAGTGTAAATAGAAGAGGTTCTCAGAGGGAAGGTAGAGGCAGGGAGTGGAAAAGTGGAGGGTTGGATATGATCTGAGTTTTGACTATATTTCCCTCCATCCTATCCTGCCCCCACTTGTTCTGTTCCCTACTTTGATCCTATCCCTTTTCAAAAGTGTGTGCTTCTAACTTCCCTCCCCCCCAACCTGCCCTCCCCTCCATCATCCACCTTCTCATCCCCTTCCCCCCCTACTCTCTCACTCCTATTTAGTGTGTATGTCATTCCCTCCCTAAGCCAAATTCAATGAGAGTAAGGTTGACTCATTCCCTTTTGCCTTCCTGTTCTTCCTCTTCGTTGTAACTGTTTTCCCTTGGCTCTTTTATGTGAGATAATTTACCCCATTCTGTCTCTCCGCATCTCCTCTCATTATATTCCTCTTTCACCTCTCAATTTCACCTTTTAAGTATCATTCCTTCCTATCATCCCTCCCTATCCCACAGGATCCCTGGTCCTGTGCCCTCTGTTTATATATACCTGTACACATATATACACACTCACATATGTATTCATATGCCCATATAACCTCCAATATAGATATATTTATGTATGTATACACACACATATACACACATTTATATTCTCTTCAATTATTCTCATACTGAGAAAAGTTTCATAAATTACAATTATTGTTTTTCCATGTAGGAATGTAAATAGTCCAACTTTGATAAGTTCCTTATGATTTCTTTTCCCTGTTTACCTTCTCATGCTTATTGTATCTGAATGTCAAATTTTCTATTCAATTCTAGTTTTTTCATCAAAAATGCTTGAAAGTCCTCTATTTCATTGAATGATCATATTTTCCCCCAAAACACGATACTCAGTTTTTCTGGGTAGGTGATTCATGGTTTTAATCCCAGCTCCTTTGACCTCCAGAATATCATATTCCAAGCCCTTCGATCCCTCAGTATAGAAGCTGACAGATCCTGTGTTATCCTGATTGTGTTTCCACAATATTCAAATTGTTTCTTCTTGCCTGCTTGTATTATTTTCTCCTTGATCTGGAAATTCTGGAACCTGGCTCAAATATCCCTAGGAGTTTTCTTTCTGGGATCTTTTTCAAGAGGTGATCAGTGGATTCTTTCAACCTCTATTCTGCCCTCTGGTTCTAAAACATCAGGGCAATTTTCCTTGAGAGTTTCTTGAAGGATGATTTCTAGGTTCTTTTTTTGATCATGGCTTTCAGGTAGTCCAATAATTTTTAAATTATCTCTCCTGGATCTATTTTCCAGGTCAGTGGTTTTTCCCATGAGATATTTCACATTTCCTTCTATTTTTTCATTTGTTTGGATCTGTTTAATAGTATCTTGATTTCTCATAAAGTCACTAGCTTCCATTTCCTCCAATCAAATTCTGAAGGTGTAATTCTCCTCAGTGAGCTTTTGAGATTCTTTTTCCATCTGGCAAATTTGACTAAGACATTCTCCTCATTGCTTTTTTTGAGCTTCTTTTGCCATTTGAGTTAGTCTATTTTTCAAGGTGTTATTTTCTTCAGTCAGGTTGTTGACTCTCTTTTCATGATTTTCTTGCATCGTTCTCATTTCTCTTCCCAATTTTTCTTCCACTTCTCTTATTTGGATTTCAAAATCTTTCTTAAGCTCTTCTATGGCCTGTAACCAGATTGTATTTTTCTTGGAAGTTTTTGGCGCAGGAGTTCTGATTTCATTGTCTTCCTCCCATTCCATGCTTTGATCCTTATTGTCCCCAAAAAAGGAATCCAAAGTCAGATCATTGTGCTTGCTTTGCTTCCTTTGCTTGCTCATATTGCCACTCAATTATTTGACTTTTGAGCTTTTTGCCACAGTAAAACTCTGCTTCCAGAGAGGAGAGCTTTGTCCCAAATTGCTGGGGTTTTCTCAGCTGCCAGAGCTATTAGTTGGGTGGCCTCTCAGAAGCCTCCACTAGCTCTGGCAGACTGGTCATGTACCCCAGGACCTCCACCCTAGACAGCAATCCAGATCCAAGCAGGTTAAAGCAAGAGCCATTACCCCTCAGACTGGTTGCTTGGTCCCCCTACAATCTGCAGTCCAGGAGCTCTGAAGCAGCCATGTGGCAGGGCGGCCACTGAGCCTCAGCTGCCTCTCCCTCCTGGGGCAGAGGCCGGACCGCACTCCCAGAGCCCCTGTTCCCACAAAGTCTGCTGACCTTTCACTTTGTCCTTGGCATCTATGGGTTGATAATTCTGGAAACCACCACAGCTACTGGTGATCTACTCTCCTGCAGTCCCTCCAGCCAGCAACTGGTCATGGCTGCCCTGAGGCTAAAACCGTGGACTCATGTGGGACTGGGCTTGGATCCCAGGGTGCTTTGATGGATCATTCCTGTTGGCCTGCCAGGCTATCTTCAGAGGGAGGTTTGTTTCTCTCCATCACTTTTGTGGGTTCTGTAGCTCTAAAGTTTGTTTAGAGTCATTTTTTATAGGTATTTGAGGTGGTTATGGGTGGGGGGCATACAGAGTTTTCCTGCTTCTATGTCACCATCTTGGCTCCACCCTCTATAGTCTGAGTTTTGAAGGAAGCTGGAAAATCTAGGGATCAGACATGTGGTGGGAGAGCACTTCAGGTCAGAAGGCCAGACAGTGCAAAGACACAGATGTGGGGATGGAATGTTGTGTTCTAGAAATAGAAAGGAGATTGTAGCTGGATTGAAGAATCCAGGGAGGGGTTCAAAGGATAAGGGCTGGAAAAGTATTAGGGGGTTGGGCCCTAGTGCCCTCATTGACCCACACTCAGCTGATGCCAGTATGGGGAGCAATGATAAGATTAATTATATTTGACCTTGTACCACTTATCCAAATCAGTGAATTTATGAGCTCCCCTTTCTTTGCAAGGGAACAAAATGTGTCCAGGAAGACAGAGGAGGTTTCGGGGGAAAAGACAAAAAGTTACCTGGAACTCAGGATATGAATGAGTGTGAGAGTTCATAGATTCTCTGACCCCAGTCACCTTTGGGACAAAATGGTGGGGAGTCTGGGGTAACAACTATGTGTTTAAAAGGCTTATTTTTGAGCTCTTGGAAGAGAAAGTTTGCTATATAGTCCATTTTTTGATATCCTATCAACATCTGAGGAATCCAACAAGGCATGTGATCTTTGCTTAGATGGATGAATGATAACAGACTCTGGGAAGTAACCAGAACTACTTGATTCTCTCTCTCTCTCTCTCTCTCTCTCTCTCTCTCTCACTCTCTCTCTTTCTCTCTTCCCCTCTCTTTCTCTCACCCCACCCTCTCACCCCCTCTCTCTACACCCTTTTCTCACCCCTTCCCCCTCCCCTTTCCCTCTCCCCTTTTGAAGAGACTTCCCAATGAGTAAATTACCTTTACTTTTTTATGTAGTATTTTATTTTCCCTAGTTACATGTAAAACCAATTTTTAACATTTGTTTTTTTAAAACTTTGAGTTCCAAATTCTCTCCCTTCCCCCCAGTTGAAAAGACAAGCAATTCTATATAGGTTATACATATGTAATCATGTAAAACATCTCCATAATAGTCATGTTTAAACTCCCTTTACTGATGCAGGTCAGAAACTACAACGCTATTTACAATCTTAGTTATCTGGTGGCCACAAGAAATTAAAAGGCTTCCTCAGGTTCATGTAGCTGATGTATTTACAGATGGGACTTGAATCTAGATTTTCCTGATTCCCAGCTCCATGCTCTATCTAATTTCCTCTCTTATCTTTTATTTTGCTTCTCTTTTCTCTGAAAAGTGGGGGGGAAATCTCTGAACTGTACAAATTGAAACAAAAATGGCTAATAGGGAGTTAAAACCAAGGCAAGAATAAGGATGATAAGAGAGCATATAGCTGACCTTGATGAGTTCTGGTCACCAGACCCTGACAAATTATATTCCAGGTACTAAAAGAAACAGCAGATGTGATTGCTAAGCCACTAGCAGTGATCTGTGAAAGGTGGTGGCTAGCAGGAGAAGCCACTCGAACTCTTCCTTCAGTCTGGAAAGCTGCCTTCAGTAACACACTTGAAACCTGTGCCATATACATACTCCACCACCTACGTGCCAGGCACTGAGCTAACCACTTTACAAATACTGTCTTATAGGATTCTCACATAACAAATACTATCTCATAGGATTTTCACATAACATAGGAAATAGGTGCTGCTATTATCCCCATTCTACAAAAAAGCAAACAGAGATTAAGTGACTTGGTTAGGGTCACACAGCTACTAAGTATCTGAGGTTGAAATTGAACTCTCAATTCCTAACTTCAGGGCAGTGGCTTCATCTACTTTGCCACCTAATGGTTTCATATTAGAGTGGAACTAATACTGAACTTAAAAGAGTTGGGAGAGCTGGAGTTAACATTTAAGGGCATTGTGATCCTAAGCAAGTTCTTTAAATTCTTGGAGCCTCAGTTTCCTTTTATAAAATGTGGAGTAATGAAATTTGCAATGAAAAACCCACAACATTGTTGTGAGTCAAATGCTTTGCAAATTTTGAAGCGCCATATAAATATGGGCAATTGTTATCTTTGCCAGGCTGCTTCCTGTCTCAGAAGAAGTGTCTCTCATTGTGAAGGCTAACCGCCTCCCCCCCCCCACACATAAACACACACACACACATATTTATATACACACCTGTGCGCTTGAGTTAATTGCTTCCTGCCTCCTCTGTGACCTCTATAGCAGAAAGAGTGCCAAAGACCTAAATTTCATATCCAGCTCTGACATTTACTAACTGTGCAATTGTGGGTAAGTCTTGCTTAAGCCTTCAAAGTGTCAGTTTCCTCTTCTGTAAACTGAGGATCATACTTTATGACCTACTTCACAGGGCTGTTCTGAGAAAAATACTGTCAGCGTTTTTTGTTTTTTTACAATGTAAATACTTTGGTATTCTGATAGATGGATGATCTCATTGGTGTAGGGATTGCCTAGGCTGGCATAGTGAATAAAGTTGGACTTTTGAGTAAAGAAAAAATGAGTTTAAATCTTGCTCAGACACTTCCTGATATGACCCTCTGCTTGTCTGTTTCCTAATCTGTAAAACGGGGCTAATAATAGCACTTTCCTCACAGGGTTGTAGTGAGAATCACATATGTTAATATTTATAAAGTGCTTTGTAATCTCTAAAGCACTATTGTAAACGTTATCTATTATGATTATTATAATTAAAATGCAGATAGTAATCCATCAATCCTTTTCCATCCGGTGTGACTCTTGTTCATACCCTCCCTTACATAAATCACCCAATAGCCTTAGGACCTCCACATTCTTTTGACAGTGAGTGGTTATCAGTGGAACACAAGGGCTTCAGTCTAGTTATCCCTTACTCATTCAGGTGCTGGCCTATCTCCTCTTCTGGTTATATATTTCTTTGGTGACATCCTTTAAACAATTTCTCCTCAACAATCCCTCTATTGTTATGTGTGGCAGTCTGTTCATACCTATCATGAACTTCTCTGAGGCCCTTTGGGTGATCCTCAACTTCAGTTCATTAAAAAAAACATAGAATTTATTTTTAATTAGTAAGTATTCATTTCCACTCCCAACGGAAAAAGAAAAGAAAAATCAATCAATGTATAAGTATTTATTAAATTCCTATGTACAATGTACTGCACTTGGCTCTGGGCATATAAATACAAAGAATGAAATTATCTCGCTCTTAATTAGCTAACATTCTAATGAGGGAGACTACATGTACATATAAAAATGTGCAATATAAATATAATCACGAAATATATATACATAAATCATAAATATACAAAAACACATAAGTACATAAAATGGTTTTATATATTATGTATATGTGTATATACATATACATACATACATATATAGTAGTAAATGTAGTTTAGAATGAAAGACTCCAGCAGTTTGTAACAAAGATTCAACCACACAAAACAAATCCCCTCTTGTTCATGTCCAAAAACTCAATTTCACTTCTTCAGAGACCATAGTATCCCATGATTTACAGTTATACACCATCAATAAACAAATAATGGTGTTAGAAAGATGGGCCTTTGTTTCTGGGAGAAGTTTGGAGGTCATTTAAAAACTTTGCAATCTTCCAAAGTCAGTCTATCCTTCCCTGCTTCGCCTATTCCATTCTCATACATTTGTAGTCTCCATTCAATGTACTTATACCAATGGACAAAGTCTGGGCTTGTCTGTCCAACTGCATATTATAGTTTGGAAAATAGCCTGTCTTCATTCATTTTCCATCTATACGATTACTTAGACAAAACTCTGTGAAGTGATTATGGCTGTCTGTAATATTGCAGGCTTGATATAATCAGCATAATGTCATTCACAAAAAGGAGCATTTGGAGTATTTTAGTTTCTATAGAGAATCTCTCTTACACGTGGACTCTGACTTGGGCATCTTTAATGATAGCAGTAAACACCTTGGTGAACATGTGTTAGGTCTTGCTTAATGTTAATAAGCTGGAAATCACATTAAGATTTCAATGTCCTTACATATAGCCAAGGAATTGATCTTGGGGGATGGATAGGTGGTGCAATGAATAGAGCACTGGCCCTGGAGTCAGGAGGACCTGAGTTCAAATCCGACCTCAGACCCTTAACACTTACTAGCTGTGTGACCTTGGGCAAGTCACTTAACCCCAATTGCCCTGCCCTCCCTACTCCAAAAAGCAAAAAAAAAAAAAAAAGAAATTGATCTTGGCATGGACATAGAAAAAGTTGCTTGGTGTTGGATAAACTTATGAATATTAAAAACTGGATAAAAGAATCATTATTCAACAAATATGCCTGGGAAAACTATATTGCAAAGTGATGAAGATTAAGTCTTGTATCTCATACCACTCTGAGACATTTTGAGAAATGACTGATCTCACTGGTGTGAATACTCTTCATTGATGCAAATCATGTTTTCTCAGCATGTATAAATTATTGTTCATCTCTCTTTGTAAATCCATATGGAGAGCATCTACCCAACACTCTGGAAGCCTTTCTATGTTGCTTGTAATATTTGGTGCTCAGGATATTATGTTATCTATGGTTCTTGATGTGAAACTGAACTGCCTCCTTTTCTACTCATATATGTCCTTGATAATGTCTTTTATGGTACATTATGCAAGTCCTAATATTTGCATCCATCATTTATCTTTTTATCACCTTTTAGGTTATCTGGAGTTTTATTTCTTTTGAAGTCATGGTGCTCTACTATCCACAGTCACAAAATAGGAGAATATTACTGCAAAGTTGGGATTCTGTGATGGTGGCTTGGGAGGCGGGGTGGTCAATGAAATCACTGAACAGTCTCTTAAATCTTATTTTCTATCTATCATAGGATCATAGATTTAGAACTGGGAGGGACTTCAAGATCATCAAGTCTACCTTCTTCATTTAAAAAATGAGGAAACCAGGGTTTGAGGGAGTTAAGTCATTTGCCTAAGGTCAAATAGTTAGTAAGTGTCTAGAATAGTATTCACACTGAAGTTTTGAAGTCTAACTCTCTATCCACTAAGCCAAGCTTCTTGTATTCTGTCATCCTCCTGTCTATTTCATTGTCTATCTGAAGTGTTTGCTAAGACATATAATAATATTCCTAGGTACTACAAAATCCCCTCTGTGAAACTCATAGTTACTCATTAGATATCAACCTGATCATCCATAATGGAGAAAAAATGTGAATGAAAGTGTTCATTGTTCATATTTTATGTACCTATTTTTCTACATCCCACCCAATATTTGTCATTTTCCTTTTCTGTCCTGATAGTCAGTCTGATAGCTATGAGGTGGTACCTCAGAGTTGTTTTAATTTGCATTTCTCTAATCAATAATGACTTAGAGAATTTTTTTGTATTAGTATAGGTAGCTTTGATATTTCTTCTGAAAACTTCCAATTCACCTTTTTATAAATTTGACTTAGTTCCCTGTATATTTGAGAAATGAGGCCTTTATTAGATAAACTTGCTATAAGAATTTCCCCCTGCTTTCTCTTTAATTCTAGCTGCACTGGTTTTGTTTGGGCATACCCTTTTTAATTTAATGTAATCAAAATATGCATTTTGTTTTCTGAGATCCTTTCTATCTCTTATTTGGTCGTAAATTCTTCACTTATCCATAGATCTGACAGGCAAAATTTTCCATGTTCCCCTAATCTGCTTATGATATCACCCCCTATTTGACTTGTACCTATTTTGACTTGGTACACAGTGTGAGATGTTGGGTTATAATTAGTTTCTGTCAAACTGCTTTCCAGTTTTTCCCAGCAATTTTTGTCGAATAGTGAGTTCTTATTCCCAAAGTTTGGATATTTGTGTTTATCAAACACTAGACTAGTATGGTCATTTACCACAGTGTATTGTGTACTTAAATGATTCAACTGACCCACTCCTCTATTTCTTAGTACCAGATTGTTTTTTAAAAATTTAAACATTTTTATTTAAAGTTTTGAGTTTTAAATTCTATCCTTAGGTTATACATGTGTTATCATACAAAACATTTCCATATTAGTAATTTTGTACAAGAAGACTCAAAAGAAAAAGAAAGAAGGTGAAAATATGCTATCAGTTCTTTCTCTGCAGGTGGATAATATGCTTCATCATTAGTCCTTTGGAATTATCTTGGATCATTGTATTGCTGAGGATACCTAAGTCATTCACAGTTCTGCATTGAACAATATTGCTGTTAGTATGTACAACATTCTCCTGGTTCTGTTCACTTCACTATACATCAGTTTGTGTAAGTCTTTCCAGTTTTTTTCTGAAATCATCCTGCTTGTTATTTATTATAGCACAATAATATTCCATTACAATCATATACCACAGTTTGTTTAGCCATTCTCCAATTGTTGGGCATCTCTTTGATTTCCAATTCTTAGCCATCACAAAAAGAGCTGCTAAAAATATTTTTGTACAAATAAATCCTTTCCTCCAATTTTTGGATGTCTTTGGGATATAGACCTAGCAGTGATTACCAGATTTTGATGATTGCCATTTTGTAATATAGTTTGAAATCTGTTATTGCTAAGCTGCCTTCGTTCATTTTTTAATTGATTCACTTGATGTTTTTTCAGATGACTTTTGTCATCTTTTTCTAGCTCTAGAAAATAATTCTTTGGTAGTTTTATCAGTATTGCATGACATAAACAAATTAGTTTGGACAATTTAGACATATTGGCTCCACCAACCCATGAGCATTAGTATTTCTTCAGTTGTTTAGATCTGTCTTTACTTTAGTGAAAAGTTTTTTTTTTTTGTAATGATGTCTGTCTTGGTAGTTAGATGTGATTCCTTCTTATGTGCAGGTTTTTAAGAAGCTGTTCCGATGTGAGTCATAGTAGATAACCATTGCATCCCTTCTGTGTCTTAGAACTCATGTGAAGTTCTACCTCATAACAAATGTTACAAATAAGTTTTATGTAGATCAGTTATTGAAACAATAGAAAACACAAATAACATTCATCTCTGTTGGGGAGAGAGTATAGGATGCCCTTACCTTACAAAAAAGAATTTGATTTGTTAGAGCAAAGTTGTTGTTGTTCAGCTGTTTTTTCAGTTGTGTTCGACTCTTCATGACCCCATTTGAGGTTTTCTTGGCAGAGATACTGGGGTGGTTTGCCATTTCTTTCTCCAGCTCATTTTACAGATGAGAAATCTGAGACAAACAGGGTTGAGTGACTTGCCCAGGATCACACAGCTAGTAAGTATCTGAGGCCAGATTTGAACTCAGGAAGATGAGTCTTGCCGACGTCAGATCTGGCACTCTACTTGTTGCTCCACCTAGCTGCCCTTATTAGGGCAAAATGCAATCTTAATTGCACTCCTCCAACATGTTGTCTCCCATGAACATTAATGTCATCCAAATTTCTAAGATGCAACAATATAATAATATAACTTTGTTAAATGATCTTCTGTTTATCAATCGATTGAAGCATAACACCAGGAGACACTCACTGGTAGTGATTTGATGCAAAAATGCATTGTAATGACTCACCGTCAAAAAAGATTTCTTCAATAAGTAATTGCCCTTCTTTTTTAGTTGCCTTTTCCCATTCCTGCTTAGATCTGAGGGGCTTTTGGGGTAGGGAGTGAGAAAGGAAATGGGGGTGATGCAACTATAGTACAAGGGCATCAAGCATAAAGTCTGAAAAATGAACCCTATGTAAGCATGGCGGAAGGAGTTTTCTCCTCACTGGGGTAGAATTTTGGACTCACTCATATTGCTGTACAAGTAATGGATTGGTTGTCGCTAGAAGACTGCATTCCTTGCCAAGAACAAGAGAGCTGAAACCGAGAATAGTAGCAGTTACAGGAGCTTTGGTCTTCTCTCAAGTCTTCACAGATCCTAAGTCCAGGACTAAAGTTTCCCTAGTTTCTGTATTCTTCTTGAAGACTAGGCCTGCTGAAGTCCTGGACCAAGCACCAAGTGCATACTCCTTTTTGCCTGCTTATAGGGAACATGAACCTAGAGTACTAAGATACCCATACTTTGCATTTTTTAGAACTCCTGGCTTTAATGCTATTTCCAAGTACTCCTGGGGTCTAAGAGAGTGGTGGGTTCACAGTTTTTTTCACATGCTTTATTATTCATGATTTTCTTGTTACTTTGCCTTTTTCATTTTTCTTTATTGTTGCCATGCTGAGTAAAGGTCGCATACAGCAGCCTTGTTTGTTTGTTTCTTGGGAGAGTCAACTCTCTTAGGAGAAAGGAATGGAACCAGAGTTTTCCAAAATACAGTAAATTCAGAAGGAGGAAGGAGCTCAAGTGCTATTCTGATTGAGGAAATTCACAAGTTCACATATTCGTGGATGGTAGTCAGTGCCTCCCTCTAAAGAGAGATGAAGCAGAAATATAGGCCAAATATACAACTTTGACTAAGTCATTTTGCCAATTTAAATACACTAATTAAAAATAAAGGACATATGAAGAAAGACGCTATCTACATCCAGAGAAAGAACTGATAAATAGATGTATAGAATAATTTTACACACACACACACACACACATACATATATACATACACCTATTTGTATCTAATGGTAGCCATCTCTATGGCAGGGCAGAGGGAAGAAAAAAATGAAAAAAATTTGCATGATAACTTTATATATTTAAAAGGAATAGCAAGTTGTACATAATAGATTTGTAATTTCATATACAATCATCTTTTTTTCTTTTTCTTTTTGCTTTTTGGAGGGCAATTGGGGGTAAGTGACTTGCCCAAGGTCACACAGCTAGTTTTTGTGTTAAGTGTCTGAGGCTGGATTTGAACTCAGATCCTCCTGACTCCAGGGTCGGTGCACTATTCACTGTGCCACCTAGCTGCCCCAATAATCATCTTTTTCATTATACTATGTTCCAGAAATGCTTATTTTGTTCCATAAGTTAAAAATAAAATAAATTTAAATAAAAAAGAAACACAGACCACTTAATTCTCTCCATCACAGAGAACTAGGAACATATTCAGAATTTCTATTCGGTGCAGTGGATGGCAAACCACTAAGATTAGTGTAGCATTTTTCGTGTTCAATTCCTTCTTGCTAAACAAGATCAGGTAATATCAATGCCACCAAGTAATGAAACATATCAAAATCATATAAGATTCTCTGAAAGGTATAATTACAAGGATAACTTTGATAACCCCATGATTGTTAAAGTGTGTGTTTGGGAAAAGGGTAATAGAAAAACAACATAGATAAAGAGTTGGCCTCAGAATCAGGAACCTACCTCTGACACATAATAGCTGTGTCACTCTGATCAAGTCACTTTGGTCTAGGTAACTCTCTATATTATATGTTTGCGGAGATGGTATCCATCTCTGTTGGTAGAGGAGTTCCCTATAAAAACAAAATCAGAGGTCTGGTCCCTGTCCCTATCACTAAGATTATTTAATACTATGTGAGGCATAAAGTAGAGAGATATATGCTTGGTAAAGGAGTTCATCACTGGCATGGAGGAGAATCAGCAGAGTTCAAGTTGAAGTGGGTATTTCCTATAAATGGTGATGTTCATGAGGAAGGAGCTGTTTGGAAATTACATTTTGCTAGTTTCATCCAGCCTTGCAACACTGCAGTTTCCTAAATGAAATCAAGTTTAGCCTAATTACATAGGAAAAAAAACACATGGATAAAGAAAGAAGAATGCCTGTTATGCATAGTGTGATGTGCATTTGGATGGCCAATACAGAGAACCAATCCGTTAATAATACTTATGTCTTAAGTAGAAGCCATAGATGGACATTGAGTGAGACCCAAGGTTGAAAAGGAAGAAGTGAGCAAGATGGTCTGTCCTTTTAGAAAGTGATTTAATGATTCTAAACTTCTCCCTGAAACAAAACCCCATATTTGCTAACACTAGTATTCTTTCAATGATGCTTGTGAATCATAGAAGCTATGTGGAAGATATGATCAAAGAAATATATGACCCAAAAGTGAGGTGAGTTGCTCACACACTAGGAGTTAGGGATAACAGATGCACCAGCCTATGTGCTGCATTGGCAATATCTAATTCCTAATGGATAAAGGATCAGAGGACATGGAAGACACTTAACAAGGGAGGAGACACAAATTATACAATTTTTTTTTTTGCAAAAATGCTCAGTATTTTGTAAAAAATGTTCACTAGTAATCAAATAAACATAAATTAAATCAACTTTGAAGAACCATTTCACATTCATAAAATTGGTAAAAATAATCATAAGTGACAACACTTAGTGACAGGTGGGTTGTGAATGGTATGGTTAGGGGCAGCCAGGTGGCTCAGCGAGTAAGAGCACTGGCCCCAGTGTTGGGATGACCTGGGGATCGAATCTGGGCTCAGATACTTAGCACCACACCCAGAAATAACTGGCCGTGTAACCTTGAGCAAGTTACTTAACCCTGATTGCTTAAAAAAAAATGAATGGTATGGTTGTGTATATCATAGGGTTGTATATATTTTTACATTGCTGGTGGAATTCTAAATTTATGTAATTTTTTAAATAATAATGTAACAATATGCAACAAAATTTATATACGTGGTTATAGATTTTTACCTAGAAATTTTGTTACTAATATTACACACTCTCTGGGCATACTCCTCCAACTCCCACAGTTATTGGTAAGCTGGATCTCCATAGCATGGCTAACTATTTTTACTCTTAAGAGTAAGCCTAAAAGACCAGGGAAGCAAGTATCGTTACTCATGAACCCCTGCTGGTATGCTACCATTGATATCAGTCAGCTAGACTTGATTAGTTTATAGAAATGGTATTTACTTATGTGGTATAACAAGATTTGGCACATAGCACTCTCTCCAAACCTAGTTATTCTCCCCCAGCACATACAAGATTCTTGGGGAAAGTGAGTTCAAACTTATTATAAAATAGTAGTAAGACTCTTGTGTAGATAGCATGTATGGCAAAGGGGATACTTCAAAGCTTCGGGTTCTGGATGTACTTTTCTCCATCGTGGAGTCTTCATAAAGTCCCACCTTTCTTTAGTTCATTACTATCACTTCTATTTCTCATGAGGGGTCATGATTCTTGAAACTACTTTTGTCCTGGGGTATCTGCCTTTCCACACCTGTCTGCAGGTGCCTCTTTTGATGTTGGCAATTACCATTCTAGAGGCCACTGGCATTGCCTCTAGTGGATTCTGTTACCAGCTCTAGTTTCCAGTAGAACTTTTGATGTATCTCTAGAACTCATACAGTGAGATGGCAGCCCCCACACAGAATACTCATGCATGTTAGAGCTTAAAAGAATAAAATCAAAAGCAACAAAAGTGCCACAGACACATAATAGCTGGATGAAAGACAGAGCATATATTCTTCTCCCATTTTGCAGTCCACAGAAGTTATTATTTCACTTACTGCTATGCTAGGGAAAGAACCTGAGAGATCAGTAGGTTGTCTCTTCTGTATTTAAACTCAGTTCTGGTTCAGCACCTTCTGAGTCATCAATTCTCTTGGCTGCAACCAGAGAAAATTCTTTTCATCATTACTCAGTACCAGTGCCTCAGTTATATATGACTAGAAATAGGCTTCTAATGTTCCATGTATTGGGCAGAGCCAAGATGGTGGAGAAAATCCAGGAAGTTGCCTGAGTTCTCCCCAGTTTCCCTTGAAACAACCTTAAATCAAGCCTCTAAATGAATTCTGGTGCAAAAGATCTCACAAAAATATAGGATGAAACAATTTTCCATCCCTAGATAACTTTGAAGGACTATAGGAAAGGTCTGTCTCACTTGGGCCAAAGGGGAGCACAGCCCAGCACAGGCAATGTCTGAGTAAGCCAGCAGGAGGCTTTTAGCTACAGCACAGATCAACAACCAAGACTCCACAGCCCTGGTTCAGCAGGCCAGTGGCACAGCAGACCATCTCCAGCGCTAGCATAGCAGACAGATCATCAGGTCCAGAAACCCTGGCATAACAGGCGTGACTAGACCAGGTCACCCCAGCACAGTGGGCAAGCCGCCAGCCCTGGAAGCTTGGGACAGTGCCCCCAGGAGCAGAGTTCAACTTTAAAAGTCACAAAATAGTCTGGAAAATGAGCAAAAAAACAAAGAAAAAAGCCCTTACCATTGAAAGCTACAATGGCCATAGGGAAGATCAAAACACAAACTCAGAAGAGGACGACAAAGTCAGAAGGCTACACGCAAAGCCTCAAAGAGGAATGTGAATTGGTCTCAGGCCCCAAAA
Organism: Petaurus breviceps papuanus; assembly: GCF_028583685.1. Lineage (NCBI taxonomy): Eukaryota > Metazoa > Chordata > Mammalia > Diprotodontia > Petauridae > Petaurus > Petaurus breviceps. The sequence continues at coordinate 26,382,480 of NW_027186296.1, forward strand.
GTCCTCTTGGAAGACTTCAAAAAGGATTTTAAAAAATCAAATAAGAGAGGCAGAAGAAAAATTGGAAAAAGAAATGAGAGTGATGTGAGAGAATCATGAAAAAAGACTCAATAACTCGGTAAAGGAAGCACAAAAAAATAGAAGATGTACAAAAGTTCACTAAAGAAAACAACTCCTTAAAAAGCAAAATGGGCCAAATGGAAAAGGAGGTACAAAAGCTCATTGAAGAAAATAATTCCTTAAAAATTAGAATTAGGCAAGTGGAAGCTAATGACTCCATGAGACATCAAGAGCCAATTAACCTAGGGGCAGCTGGGTGGTGCAGTGAATAGAGCGCTGGCCCTGGAGTCAGGAGGACCTGATTTCAGGTCTGGTCTCAGACACTTAACACAAAAACTAGCTGTGTGACCTTGGGCAAGTCACTTAACCCCAGTTGCCCTCCAAAAAAAAGTAAAAAAGAACCAATCAACCAAAATTCAAAGGAAGAAAAAAAATAGAAGAAAATGTGAAAAATTGGAAAAACAGCAGACCTCGAAAATAGATCCAGGAAAGATAATTTTAAGAATCATTGGACTACTTGAAAGGCATGATAAAAAAAGAAAATCTTTCAAGAAATTATCGAGTAAAACTGTCCTACTATTCTAGAACCAGAGGGTAAAATAGTTATTGAAAGAATCCATTGATCACATCCTAAAAGAGATCCCAAAATGAAAACTCCAAAGAATATTACAGCCAAATTCCAGAACTCTTAGGTGAAGGAGAAAATATTGCAAGCACCCAGAAAGAAACAGTTCAAATATCAAGGATCGACAATTAGGATTACACAGGATTTAACAGCTTCTACGTTAAAGCAACAGAGGGATTGGAATATGATACTCCAGAAGGCAAAGGAGCTTGGATTACAACCAAGAATCAGCTACCCAGAAAAACTGAGCATAATCTTTGAGGGGAAAAGATGGATATTTAGTGAAATAGGGGACTTTCAAATAAAAGTTCCACGTGTTGGATTGGAACCAGAGAGAGGATATCTGTGCATGCTGTGTATGCAACAAGTAGGGCAAATCTGACAATTCTCTAAGGCCTGAAGTCTCATTGGCAAGTCCTTGGGAATATGTCAAAGATGCAATTTAAAAAATACATGTAGGGGTGGCTAGGTAACACAGTGAATAGAGCACCAGCCCTAGAGTCAGGAGGACCTGAGTTCAAATACAGCCTCAGACACTTAACACTTACTAGCCATGTGAACTTAGGCAAGTCACTTAACCCCAATTGCTCTGCTTTCCCCCTCCAAAAAGCAAAAAAAAAAAATACATGTAGCTTAAAACGACATTGAGACTTTTGGGATACTCTGTGTGTATATGTGTGTTTGTGTATATACATATATTTCTTTATATATGTATGTATATATACACATACACCCACATGCATATACATATATACATATATGTATGTATACATATAATTTGTACAAATAATACTTATTGCTCTATAATCTGTAATAGCAACACAGTAAAGACAACACAATTGTCGAACAGTTTTGTGGTTTCCAATGTGATGGAGCACCAAAGTACTACCAAAAATTACAAATATGAGGGACTTAAAAATATGGAAAAACAGGAAATTCTCATCTTCTGGAAGAGGGGAAGTGAATACTGCAGACCTGCCTAATGATAATCAGCAGAACCAGATTTGAGGGCATAGTGAGGAGGTAAAAGCTACTATAACTTGGTGATGGGATAGGGGCTTATCCAATAGTCTTGGGAAATATCTATTAGTATATAGGTTGTGGAAAGCTCATAAAAAAATAACACAAGCAGACCTATGCCCTATACAAGCAAACTGCCAAGGCAGACCCAACTTCAGCTTCTTGTCAAAAGCAGACTTGTGTCGCAGTGTCCTTTACATAAAGAACTAGTTAATAATCAGAGATCTCCAACAACAGAACGGACTGCTTTTAGAAGCAGTGAGACCCCCATCACCCTCAGAAGTGTTTGAGCAGAGACTAGATGATCACTTGTAGGAATGAGATGGATGAGATTCCAACATGAAGTGAGATGTCTGACTAGGTGTCTTCTTTGGTTCCTTCCAGCTCTCAATTTGATGGGTCTGCCTGCTACATGTTTTCATATGTATCTTCTATGCCATTTCATTTCCCCACATCTCTGACATTAGACTTCTTCACTTCAAAAGAAACCAGCTGTTGTTATATTCCTGTTTGGCCTATTTAGTGACCAGATTTTCTTGGGAATAATAATAGCTGACTGCCAGGTCTCTGTTCCACAGGGAGGCCAGGAGAACTGAGATAGACACATAATGATAATTAAGGGTAATCACTAGGGCTCAGGGGAAGGCCCCTCCTGAGGAAAAGCATTGTGGTCCAAACTGTGGTAAGAGAGTAAAACCAGAAGCCATGCCAAGTCAAGCTAAGTTCACTTAGGAATGCCAAAACTAATAGGAAAAAAGTGGAGGAAGGAGTGGAGTCTGAAGTGTAATCAGAAGCTAACACAGAGTCAGGGACAGCACAACATAAGGGAAAGGAAAAGAATAATCATGTTTCTAGTGCTTGCTATGTGCTAAGCATTTTTTTTTACAAATATTATCTTGTTTGATCCTTATAACAACCCTGTGAGATAGTGCTGTTATCACCATTTTACAATTGAGGAAAGTGAAGCATTCTTGTACGTTCTTTTAAGTGACATGTCCAGGGTCATACAGCTGGTAATCTAGATTTGAACTCAGGTCTTCTTGACCCTAGGCCCAGTACCCTTTCCACCATGCAACCCAGCTATCTTCCCTATAAAGGCAGCAGTACGTGTCACCACTCTCCAATCTCACAATTTGATTCTGGTGTGTTAAAATAGATTATTTGAATAGACAAATATGCTAAAATCTGGGAAAGATTTAATATGGAATTTGAATGGTAACTTGAATAAAGATAAGATAGCATTTCTAATATACCTATTAATATAACTTTGGCCTGTGAATTATTTGGCATATATTCTGTTCCTTAGCTTGTCAGAACAATGAATTCTATACACAAATTGAGAGGTCATGGAGGTACCAGATACCAGACTATGAGGAATTTTAGGAATATAGACATTTTGAAAATTTTATGAGACAAATAGGATTTTGTCGAATATATAAAATGGAAGGCATTGCATTTGAAATATTACATGAAAACAATGAAAAAAGATGTAAATCCTGGCCAGCCCACCCACTGACTAGCTGCAGAGAAGAGCTATAAAGCAAAGTTGGTCATTTGTCCCTGGATAAAGTACAAATGCCAAATATTTTATCCCAATTTGTCAGCACTGCCATGGAATGCCATTAAATTCCATCAATCCAAGGCCAGCCACAACCCTTATTCTCAGCAGAACAATAAACTTAACCCAATAGCTCTATTTATTTAAGTGGTTGGGCGAATAAATTGAAATGATGTCTTGCTTCTAGCATCAAAAGCATTTTGCAAGAGACTGCTGCATCTGCTTGTAAAGGAAAGAAACCCTATAAAGAGCAATGAGAAAGGAATGTGTTTTTGAACTTTCTTTCTCTCCTGATCCAACCTAAATTAAGCACCTGACATATGGAATATTCGGCAAGTGGTTTGGCGCAGCGATGACAGGCATACTGCTTTTCATACCTGCCACTGACTGAAGGGTTTGACATTTTGACTTGCTAACTAACCAGATTTTTAAAGGCACAGCACCCACAGAGGTGTGTGTGTGTGTGTGTGTGTGTGTACATATATGCATGTGGTAATAGAGAAAGAAAGAATAAATATATTACTAACAGAGAAAAGTATGTAATTAAATATTAGGACGAAGACTGATTTTCCCTCGATGCATTTAAGTTGGGTAAGCCAGTGTTTGAAAGCAAGGAATTTTTCTGCAACACAGAAAATTCCATATATACAAGAAATGTATCCTAGAAGGGTACTGTTGGTATAAGCTAGGATCTTTCTCTCCTTACCAACTACTTCCTCCTAAGCAAGTTTAGGACAATGGTATTAGCACAGGAACTGATAGCAACAATTCTTAAGAATATTAATGAAATGCCCATTATATGCAAAACCATATAGGAGTAGTAGATAGAAAGCTGACCTGGATCCATGTTCTACCCCGTCACCTACTGCCTCTGTGACCCTGCACAAGTCACTTAACTTTTCAGAGCCCAAGGGAGCTTTCTAAGTTATGGGGCAGGTGGTAGTCTATGATGGTAAAGGGAGTTTTCTCTTTGGGAGTTCCTCATCTAATGTCATTAGGAATCCAGTTAAAATAATGTACAAAGATAGATATGACATATCCTACTTTCAATGACCTTGCAGTCTTATGAGGGGAAAAAAAACCTGTATACAAATACTTATGATAGGGGTAGATTAATGCATAAGAGAGTTCCAGGTGAATTACCATAAGAAATTTAAGGAAGGAGAGATAACTATTAACTGAGGCAGACCAGGAAGGCTTCATGAAAGTGGGTGTATTTTAACTGAATCTTAAAGAAGAAAAGAAATTTCAACAGACTGAAATGGCTTGGAGGAAGGCAGAAAAGAATAGAAGTATGGCCTCAGGTGGCATCTTAAGCAAAGGCACAGTGATAGGAGAAAATACAATGAGTAGAGGGGATGGAGAATGCTTCAGTTAGGTATAAAAAGGCATAGTTAGAGATATTGATTGGAACCTTATTGTAAAAGGTTTCATATCACAGAATCAGTTAAAAAAATCTGTATTGACATTATTTATCTTTACCTTGTCCAAATTTCTCAAAATGTATATCCCCTTCCCCTTTCCAGAGAACTATCCTATATAACAAAGAATATTTTTTAAAAGAAAAAAAGAATAAAAACAGGAAGAAAAAAAAACAAGCAAAACTAATCAATACATTGAAAAAGTCTAAAAATACATGCAATCCCATCTCTACAAAGGAATCAAGGAATATGTCTTCTCATATCTCTTCTCTGAGGCCATGCTTATTTTTTGTAATTTTGCAACATTCATTTTGTTGTTGTTGTTCTTTACATTTTACATTGTTGTAGTTATTGTGCACATTGTTGCTTTTTTTGCTATTGTTGTTTTTGCTCTTTATCAGTTTATGTATGTCTTTTCATGCTTCTCTGTATTCATCATAGTCATTATTTCTCTAAGCACTGTAATATTCCATTATATCAACATACCACAATTGGTTTAGTCATTCCCCAGTTGGTGGGAATCTACTTTGTTCTGAGTTCTTTGCTGCTGCTGCTGCTGCTACTACTGCTACTACAAAAATGCTACTATAAATATTTTGAGAGCATATAGAGACTTTCTTGTTATCAGTGATCCCCTTGGTATAAGCCATATAGTAGAATCTCTGGGCTAAAGGGTACAGATATTTTAGTTACTTTATTTACAAAATTGCTTTCTAAAATGGTTGTACTGATTCATAGCTCCACCATCAATGCATTAGTATGCCTATCCTACAGTCCCTGCAACATTGATCATTCCCATCTTTTGTCATCTTTGCCAAACTGCAGGGCATGAGGCAAAACATTAGGATTATTTTGATTTTCATTTCTTTTATTACTAGTGATTTGGAACATTATTGCATATTGCTATTAATAGTTTGCAATTCTTATTTTCAGAATTATTTGTTCATATCTTTTTACCTCTTTACTTTTGTGGAATGCTTTTGTTTACACACATGTATACACATATATGTCTGACATATATATTTTATACCATATATGAACATGTGTGTATGCTATATATGTGTGGTCTATATAGATCTTGTATACTAAATGCTTATCTGAGAAATTTGAAAGGCTCTTTTCTCATTTGATCTCTTCCTTTCTTAATTCTGATGCATTAATTTTATTTATGGAGAAGCTTTTCAGTTTCATGGGATCAAAATTATTTATTTTATCTTTAGTAATTGCCTCTATCTCTTATTTGGTTAAAATATATATAAATATCTCCTATCCATAAATATGAAAGGTGCATGATTTGCTTTTCTTCTATATTTATTCTTATGATCCTTAATAATAAGATTAGATAAGAATTTTAATCTTTTGTGAAATACAATGTAAAATGTTGGTTTATTCTTAATTCCTATCAGACTGCTTTCCAGATTTACCAGCAGTTTTTAATCAGATATGAATTCTTTCCTATAATATTTTTTTCTAGTTTATCAAGCACTGGCTTATTGAGTTCCATTGTTTCTCATATTCTCCCTTGTCTAGTCTATTTCATTGATCTATTCTCTATTTTTTTTACCTAATATCAAATTATTTGGATGACTGCTACAATATAATACAGTTTTAGATTTAGAAGTACTATTCCTCTATCATCCCTAATTTTTTTCAATGTGTCCTAAATATTCTAGATCTTTTGTTTTTCCAAATAAATTTTGTTATTATTTTATCAAGTTCTTGAAACTATTCCTTGGATAGTTTGAGTTATATGGAATTAAAACTGTAAATTAATTTTTGTAGCATTATTCTGGCATAGCTCAGACATCTATTTCTTCAGCTACTTAAGTAGCTCTTGATATTTTCAAAGAGAACTTTGTAATTGAATCTATACAAGTATATTTAATGTACTTTGGTAGAGCACTCCCCAGATATTTTATACATTTTGTGATTATTTTGAATATGATTGCCCTTTTTATTATTTCTTCTTGCGTTATATTAAAATGCTGTTGATTTTTATAGGTTTATTTTGTAGCCTGCAACTTTGTTGAAACCATTAAAGATCTCAGTATCTTTGCCAATTTCTTTTGAGGATTTTTTAAAGTAAATCATTATGGCATCAACAAATAGGGATAGTTTTATCTCTTCTTTTCCTAGCTTTGTGCCTTTAATTTCTAGCACATTTTCAGAGCTATATTAAATAATGGGAGACTGGGCATCCTTGCTTTACTCTGTATTTATTAGGAAATCTTCTAATGTACACCCAGTGTATGTGATACCTGATTTTTGTGTGAGACATTTTTTATAGTTCTAAAAAAATGTTTCCTCTATAGATATAGGTTTTTATAGAGTTCTTTTTTTTCTTGGCATAAATGAGAGTTGTGCTTGGTCAAACGTATTTTCTGCATTTAAAAATAATTGTGTGGTTTGGAATGCCTTTGTTTTTAATGCGATTAGTTACATTGTTTTCCTAAGGTTGAATCATCCTTCTTGATGTAAAGCCAACTTAGTCATCATAACTAATGATTTTTTGGCTAGATTGTTATAATTGGTTTAACAGGATTTTATTTAATATTTTTGAATTGATGCTCCTTACTGATATTGATCTTTGATTCTCTTTCTTTGCTTTATCCTTCCCATAGCAGTATTAGTACTAGTTGTTCTTTAAAAGTTTGATAGGGGCAGCTAGGTGGTGCAATGAATAGAGCACCAGCCCTGAATTCAGGAGGAATTGAGTTCGAATTCATCCTCAGACACTTGACACTTACTAGCTGTGTACTTTGGGCAAGTCACTTTACACTGATTGCCTTGTCTCCCTCCTCCAAATCAAAACAAAATGAAAGTTTGATAGGATTCTTCTGTGGATCTATCAGAACCAGTAGGTTTTTTTTAGTAGTTCCTCTACAGCTAGTTCTATTTCTTTTTTTCCAAAATTAAAATATTTACAAGTTCTATTTGGTTTTCAATTAGTCTGGGTATTTTATATTTTTGAAGGTATTCCTCTATTTCTTTTGTGTTCTCAGTTTTGTTATATAACTGTGCATAGAAGTTTCCTACTAATTCTTTATATTCTCATTTTGTTCTGATTTTACCCTCATTCATTTGCTACTTTGTTAATTTGATCTTCTGCTCCCTTCTTTTTATCATGTTCACTAATACTTTATCAATTTTATTAGTCTTTTCAAAGAAAACACTTTTGACATTTTAAAAATCACTTATATATTTTGTGGTATCTAATTTATCCTATAATTTTCAATATCTCCTCTTTTGTGCTTATTTTTCATTTATTGATTTGTTGGCTTTCTAATTTTTGAAATACATATTCAGTTCACCAATGCTCTCTTTTTTTTTTTGTTAATGCATGTTTTTAGGGATATAATTTCTTCCTTGAAAACTACCTTAATTGTATCCCAGAAAATTTTGGGTATATTGTTGTGGCATTATAATTACTTTCATATAATTATTATTTCTATGATTTGCTTTTTTGACCCATTAATTATTTAGGATTTTGTTGTCAACTCTATTGAGGTCTGTCATTCTCGATTATTCTCTTTGAAGTGATGACTATTTTTAGTGTGCTATGGTCTAGATGGTATTGTGATATAGTATTAATATGTTTACTATTTTTCCTTTTTGTATTTATTTTCAAAATCTCTTTGACCTAGTACATAGATAGTCTTTCTTGGGGCTAAAAATTACATATGGTACTGCAAAATATTTATATTCTTTAGCAGTTCCATTGAAAGACATCATAAATCTTTTAGCTCTTTCTACAATAATCTGTTCAATTCTGTATTTTCCCTTTATTTTTCTGTTAGATTTGTCCAAAACTGAGAATGGAATAAAATCATGCTGTTATTTTTATTTATGTCTTTTTTTTTATACGTTGGATCATTTTCCCCCTTTGACAGAATCGATTTTTACTTTATTAACTAGACAATGAGAAGCTACCAATGTTTTGAATGGAAACAACTGATAAGAGTGATGAATTAGGAAGAATTTTCAGGAAATGGATTGAAGGAAGGATTGGAAAAAGTATAAAACTGAAACAGGAGTGTCAGTTAGGAGGCTATTACAATGCTCCAGTTAAAAGGCAACAAGAGACTGAATAAAGGGCAGGGGGTAGAAAGAGCAGATAAAAGATATTGGAGAGACAAAATCAGAGTTGCTAAAATCAACAAGACTTGGCAAGATGTGGGGAGTAAAGGAGAGGTATGAGTCAAAGATAAATTCAAGGTTATCAGTCTGGGTGACTGGGAGCATATTAGTACCATTAAGAGATAGGCAAGTTAGGAGTAGATTTTAGGAAGAGAGGTAAAAGTTTAGGTGTCATTTACATAGAGGTATTTTTGAGGTCATAGTAGTGAATGGGATCACCAAAGAAGAGAATGTAAAGAAAAACAGAAGAGGTCTGAGGATAAAATCCAAATTCAAGGGATGAGAAGGGGAAGCAAAAGAGGAAGAGAAATGACCAGAGAGATAGTAAGAAGGTCAGAGTGCAGTAGAGTAAGGCAACAGAGAAGTTATTAAGGAAGAGGAGGTGTTTAAAATATCAAAAGACAGAGAGGTCAGGGAAGTGTTTAGTAGGAGCCCCCAGCTTGGTAGGACATGTCAGAGCATGTGCTTCATTGCCATAGCTTTTGAGACTGCAGGGTCACCTCCATATTGCAGTGAAGCACCAGGGCAGGCATTAAGTAGAAGACCTAAGTGCTTAAGGATGATAAATTGATGCAAATAAATTTTAAAAATCTCTGAATAAGTAAAAGGTTTTCCTCAGATGGAAGACACCCATCCCTACTGTTGGAAAGGGTAAGAACATTAGGGATTTTTTTTCACTCAAACTAAATATAAAATCTGTACTAAATCAAAGGAAAGGGTTTTAAAGTAAAGCTCTCAGGAGTGAGAGCTGTTGGTCCTTAGAGATGATATTGACTCCATCGTTTTGGTCTTTGGAGGAATCCCTGATCTGATTTCCTTTTACTAAATTAATGAGCACTTCCAGAAAAAGCTGGAACCACAACCAACCAAGAAGATAAACCCTTTAGGCTTGTCCCTTCTCCATGAGAGAACCCAGAAAGACCAACAGTTCCCCCAAACACTTAGAATGGATGCCTATGAGAGGACACCTGTAAGAGAATACCAGTGAGAAGAATAGCATGAAGATCTTCATCCAGAAAAGGGCGGGGGGAGGGAGGGACAGAAATAGCTAACTGCTGCTGAAATGCTTTAAAAAACGGTTGAAATTGCAGGGATGTTCATCAATTGAGGAATGGCTGAACAAGTTGTGGCATATGATTGTGATGGAATACTACTGTGCTATAAGAAATCATGAACTCTGATCTTAGAAAAACATGTAAAGACTTGCACGAAATAAGGAAGAGCAAAATGAACAGAACCAAGAGAACATTTTATACAGTAACAGTAAAATTATTTTAAGAATGAGTTTGAACAAAAAGGTAATTTTGGCTATTATAAATACTATCTGCATCCAAAGAAAGAATTGATAAATAGAAGTATGTATAGAATAATTGTGTGTGTGCATATATACCTATTTGTTCTTAATGGTGGCCATCTCTAGGGTGGGGGGAAGGAAAAAAGAAAATAAAAGAAATTTGCATAACAACTTTGTTGTATGTTTGGAGACAATAGCAAGTTGTGTGTGGTGGATTTGCTGTTTCATGTGCATCCATCTTTTTAATTACACTATGTTCTGGAAATGCTTGTTTTTTTTCCATAAATTAAAAACAAAATAACATTTTTTAAAAAGGTTATCTTTCACAGTCCATCGCTGTTGATGAGAGTGAAAATAACCCTCATTGTGGGAATGTAATTCTGGGGAATGCTCAGTGTACAGCTTTGTGGAAATTGGGAATATTATAATTCAGAAGGATTATATAAAATATTCTTTGGCTTTTCTTTCTCTATTAATAAAACTTTATTTGATATATTATGCCCATGTGCTTGCAAGTATGGGATTGTTCTTAGTCCACTCACTGGGCTATCTAACCCCCTTAGCTGATATCAACAAAAACTTCTTAACACTTAGAGCTAGCCATAAGTGGGATGGGTTGCCTCTAGATAATTTGTTTCACTTTATTGGAGGACTTCAACCATTTGCCAAGCCTGCTACATAACAATGTTGTTTTTTTCAAGTCCACCTACTGAGGACCCTTTAAACTTTAGAATTTTCTTATTCTGCCCATAGGGCTATAAAACTGTGGATACCCTTTGACCAACAATACCACTTCTAGGTCTGTATACCAAGGAGATCATAGAAATTGGACAAGGACCCATATGTACAGGGATATTTGTAGCAGCTCTTTTTGTGGTGGCCAAGAATTAGAAATTGAGGAAATGCCCATCAATTGGGAATGGCTGAACAAGTTGTGGTATATTATTATATATATTCATATTAATATATGTATTATATTGTATATATATATTAATATACATATATACATATTAATGTAATGGAATAATATTATTCCGTAAAAATGATGAGCAGGTAGACTCCAGAAAAACGTGGAAAGACTTGCATGAACTGATATTGATCGAAGAGAGCAGAACCAGGAGAACATTGTACACAGTAACAGGAATATTGTGTTATGACCAACTTTGATAGACTTAACTCTTCTCAGCAATACAAGGTTCTAAGTCTCATGATGGAGAATGCTATCCGCATCCAAAAAAAGAACTATGGAGTCTGAATGCAGATCAAAGCATGCAACTTTCTTTCTCTCTCTTTTTTTGTTTTGTTCCTTCTTTCTTGTGGTTTTCCCCTTTGGTTCTAATTCTCTTTACAACATAGCTAATGTGGAAATATGTTTAATATGATTATACATGTATATAGCCTATATCAGATTGCATGCTGTCTTGGGGAGATGGAGGGAGGGGGAGAAAATTTAGAACTCAAAATCTTAGAGAAGTGAATGTTGAAAACTAAAAACAAACAAATAAATAAAATTTAAAGTCTCTTCCAAAAAAATATAACCTTTTAAGTCACTGAAAAATAAAAAAAAATTTGCTTAGCCATTACCCATTTGATGAGCATTGCTTAGCTTTCTGGTACTTTATTTTGTCACCGCAAGAAGAGCTGCTGTAAATATTTTTGTGTATGTAGGATCCTTTTCTCTTTCTTTGATCTCTTCGGACACAAATCCAGAAACAATGTAACTGGGTAAAGAGCCCTGTTTTTGGTCATCTTTGGCATTCTAATTGACGTGAGGAGGAACCTCAAAGTTGCTTTAATTTACATTTTTCTAAATATTAGGGATTTGGCATATCTTTTCACAGGGCTGTGTATAACCTAGATTTCATCTCTTGAGAACTGCATATTTATAGTCTTGGATCATTTGTAATGGGAAAATGGCCCTTATTCATATAAATTTGAGTCCATTCATTTTATATCTTGGAAATAAGACTTTTATCAGAGAAACATGAAGCAAAGATTTTTCCCCCTCACTTAATTGTTTCCTTTATAATATATGTATATATATATGTATATATATATATATATATGTATATATATATATATATATATATATTTTTTTTTTTTTTGCTTTTTGG
>NW_027186296.1:26395108-26455179 GCF_028583685.1 Petaurus breviceps papuanus
AAAAAAAACAATCAAAATTAAACAATAAAGTACTATATAAATATATTAAAAAGAAGACTTCTCTTATTCTGTGAAATTTTCCCAAGTTTCTGGGTGGGAGTTCAAGTGGAGAAAAATGGATGCTGTCCTGCCTCAAATTAACACTTCATACTTCTATGACTCAAGTTGCAAATCCAATAAAAATGTTTTCCTTATATGTGTTAAGTATTCTCACTTAAAGTTCCTATCGATAACTTTCTCCTTTTAATAAAAAAACACCTTCCTAATTGCAAGGTCATCTTAAGCTTAATCTTTCTCAATCATAACTAATGGGTCTTTATAGTTCACATCACCATTGTACCAAAAAAAAACCCCACTAAACTCAGTTTATCTGGACCAAACTGCTCATTATTGAGGGTGGGGAAGGGGAGACTAAGTCTAGAAGTGTCCCTGTTCCTTTGGAAATAAGGAAATCCTGAAAGAGCAGGAGGAATACTCTAGTTCTTTCAGAATTCTCTCATGATAGCTACTCTTAGAAATATCATCTTAGGGTACTATTTATATTAATATGTGGGAGAGTTAGGAGGAAACACTCTAAATTCAAATTTATTGTCACAGTTATTGACCACCACCACAAAAAGAGCCTCTATAAATGCAATCCAGGACCACAATAACTTTTTTTTTTTTGCCACATCACACTATTGATTCAGATTGAGTTTCTAGTTTATTAACCCTTCAGATTTTTTTCCTTATGAACTATGACTGCTTTATTTTTTATTTACTTGTATAATAGATTTTTTCAACCCAAATGAAAGATTTTAAATTTATCCTCATTAAATTTCATCTTATTTTATTGTTCTGGCTTATCAAGATCTTTTCAGATCCTAATTCTATCATACATTATGCTCACTATCCTGAATAACTTCATGTCATCAGCATAATTCATAACATGCCATTCATTTCTTTATGCAAGATATTGGTAAAAATGTTGAACTAAAATGGCCAAGGACAGTGCTCCAGAGTGTTCCACTCCAGACCTCACTCTAAGCTGACATCAAGCCATTAATCATTATTCTTTGGGGCTCTGTTCTTTGTTCTGTTTCCCAATCTGATGCTCATTTTCTTTGGTAGAGAAAGCAGAAGCAAAATAATTCATTCTGCCTTCTCTCTATCATTGCTGTCCTCATCCCATTAACTTGAGCAATGGTCTTGTCCCTTCTTTGATTTTCTTCCTGCCCCCAAAATAGCTAAAAAAACAAACAATCACAAATCTTTTTATGGTCCTTAATATTCATCATTAGTAGCCTTAGCTCACTCTGGGATCCAGCATTCTTGACTCTTTACTTATAAGCCTTTGCCACTTTTTGTTGTTGCTACTCATTTTCAGTTACCTACCCTTGCTTCCTTCAGTACATTTTAAAAATTTAAGTGGATCTATGAATTCTCTGCACATAGTAATCATAACTCCCATTTACATAATGTATTAATGTTTAAGAGAATGTTTAGAGAACTTATACTTTTCTTCCTCTTCAGAGTAATTTGTATTTATGTTATCAGAGCTTATTTTCTTAGAAGCATGCTGTCACTCTTAAACTGATTTACTTTGTGAAATCTTAAGTCATTGGGAATTAGCCTGTCTATAAACTTTTTGAATTTCTTTATTTCCTAATCAAGGATTCACATCAGATCATATACCCTTCTTTCTTTTCCCTCAAGGATCAGATGGTCTGGTTACTTCCTTCCAGTATTTTCTTCATTACTTCTTCAACAACCAACCTTTTTTATTAATGATAATGAGGACCAGAGTAACAGTTCCTCTCTTATTTTTTCCCTTTTACTTTTTGAAGGATTAAATTTTCCTAAAAGCTAATAAATAATCAGCTACACCACTTGTAGCAGAAAGCAAACACTTCAATAAATGCCCCAACAATTGAAGTTTCCCATCATTACTATATTAGTGATGTAATATACTTCTGTATCAGATTTGTAATTTGTTTCACAAACACCTTATCTATTTCCCGCTTCTGGATATAGCACAGACCTGTCACAGCATTGCTTCTGTCTTTGTTTTTATTGTTCCTTCAACAAAAAGTGTTCTCCATCACAGTTCCCTATTCAACTCATAGATTTTCTCATTGATATATCTTCATGATATATGATGCTACTTTACTGCCCCTTTTATCTAATCTATTCCCTTTCAATAAAGTATTTCTTTGCATTGGCATATTTTAGCTATGAGTTATATCCAACTAAATTTCATCAATACCTGTTTAGGATATGCAGGTTATGCAAATTATGTAGGTCACGTGTGTGTCCTTATGTGTTGTCTAGATGTAGATCATGGGAAAGCATGGACAGATATCTCTAGGATCTTATGTACCTCTCTCCAAAGAAGACCTTGATTCCTGCCTGGCTGGGAGCAAGAGAAAAGATAATATTAATGATTGGGAGGCACGATTATTTGAAAGTTCAAGTCACTTTCCTGGTCATTTCAAGGGAAAGGGCAAATTGGGAATCAGGGCTCTAACCAGAAACATTGGCTTCTACATGTCTATTTCTTCATAAAGTCTTCCCCTCTTCCCCACCTTTCTCCAGAGTTCTCTTCCAGAAGAGAGGTTGGAACTATATATGTCTTCTCTTGAAGTAATAGGAATGAAGATTGTCTTTCCTCTCCAAATCTCTCCTTCTAGTTCCATCCTCATGTTGGCACAGTCAGTAATCATTTTCTCTATCAATATGAGATCACACCTAAATAGTAGCAATGTCCCCAGGCATTTTTCAACCCAGATGACAATTATATACATATGCCTTTTTTTTTTTAAATATTTTCTTTTAAGCAATTGGGGTTAAGTAACTTGCTCAAGTTTACACGGCCAGCCATTTCTGGGTGTGGTACTAAGCCCGGATTCGATCCCAGGTCATCCCAACTCTTACTGGCCAGTGCTCTTACTCACTGCTGCCACCTGGCCACCCCTACATATGCCTTTTGACCCAGAGATTTTGCTGGTAGGCATATATTCTGAGGACATCGATGACAAAAAGAGGGACCCCATATACACCAAAGTATTTATAGAAGCATTTCTTATAGTATAGTAGCAAAGAGTTTCAAAACAAAATAGATGCTCATTGAATGGGGAATGACAAAGCAAATTGTGGTACATATATGTAGTGGAATATTAGTGTGATGGTGATAAATTAGTGATTAGTGATAAATATAATGTATACAATGAATCATCAGAAGTATTATGTGAACTATGCAAAGTGAAGTAAGCAGAACTAGAAAAACGACAAAATAACTACCATTATATAAATGTAAAGAAGGAAGATAACAAAGATAAAAATGGAATGCTAAATAATTATAATGATAAGTTTTGTCTCCCAAGAAGAGATACGCAAACATAATTCCCTCTGTTTCATTACAGAGGTGGAAGGCTATAGGGCCACTGCATATAGTTCCATATAGCAACACTGCATATAATGTTAGATTATTTTCAATATGTTGGTTAATTTTACTAAACTAATTTTTCCTCTTTAAAAAAAAATTGGAGTAAGGAGAAGAGTAAAATGCATTGGGAAATACAGATCAGCAGTGTTAAACTCAGATAGAAACAAGACTACTAATCCATACATGAGGATCCCTGCTGGAGCCACATAGTGATTTAGTTTTAAAAAGTAATATCATCTATATTGGGGGGGGGGCTGTTGCTTGTTAAATTTTTCCCACTTACACTTTAAGTATTAAATTCTTAGTTTATTTTCTTGGATAGATTATCCAAATTTTTGCTTTTCAGCAGCATATCTCAATTTTAAATTTATTAATATCAACTACTCTGTTCAAGTATTTTTTCTGATGTCTTTTTGAGCACTTCCTACAGAGAGTTAACACTTAATGGGTTTACCAGTAGTGCTGTTAATATTGAAATTCTCTCTTCTTTGTTCCCTTGCTGAGTAACCCTTTGGAACCCAAACCTTTATCCACTTTCCCTTCTCCAAAGAGGCGATCAAAGAGGGAAACACAAAACAGTCAGAGGGAGAGTCATCAAATTCCCAGCATGGGATAAGTTTGCATGACTATAAGGATGGGAAGAGTGGTTAGCCTTCTAGTTCCTTCAGAGTAAGATCTCCACAGTTATTTTATCTGAAATGAATTCCCAGAGCATCAAACATACCCATATACAGATATAAGTTCAAAAATCTATTTCATAGGCAAATGGAAATGCAATTAGGTAGTGACTAGATAGATCAAGGGACCTGGAGTCAGGAAGACCTGAGTTCAAATCTGACCTCAGTCAGTTACTAGCTTTGTGACCCTGGGCAACTCACTTAAACTCTTTCAACCTCATTTTCCTCATCTGTAAAACAGGAATAATAATACCACCTACCTTTCAGAGTTGCTATTAGGATACAATGAGATAAAGCACTATGTAACCCTTAAAGAACTCTGTGAATTCTAGCTTTATTAGCTATTATTATTTTTAATTAAAACCCCTATTTTTGCTTTATCTGAAACCCCATTAATGTGAATTCCATTAATGTAAGGGTTCTTGGCAAAACTGTCAGGTAGACATTTTGTCTTTGATGCTCTCCTCCCTTCCCCAAAGAGGCACTATAATCATATGTTGGCCTTAAGCCTATAGTCTCCTGACAGAGATTCACTCTCCAGACTGATCTTTTTCCAATTTTTCTCCCTCTATAGTCTACTCTCCCTGCTTTATCCTTCCTCCTCTCAAGCTTCTATATGCTTCATTCCCTGAAGTCCTCCGCAGCTATGTGAATAGCAAATTTGATAAACTAATCTGGCTAATTGGTTAATATGTACTCTTCCCAAGTGAACATTTGCATGTTATTGGAGACTTCAGTACCTTAATCCAAAGGAGAAGATGTAATGGAGGAAGTCTGGCTCTACAGTGACCTGGAGGAAGAGTCAGGTATATTTGAGGGGGCAAGCAACCTCTGAAGCCTCTTAAATCACAAGCTTCCCACTCAACTTATCCTTAAGTGTGGCCACTACTGAAGACAATTGAGAGCTGAGTGTGTATGAATATTTCTTAGATTTTTGGCAAAAGGTAGAATTATAATACTCTAATCAATAAGTATATATCTGCTCTTACAAAAGTGACTAATTAAAAAGTCTGATAGCGCTATTATCCCCTATAGTATATGCATGTGTGTGTGTGTGTAAAATTCTGTAAGAAATACTTTTGATCAACCATTATGTTAAGAAGATTCCAATTCTATATTAAGACACTTTTGTTTAGGGGCAGCTAGGTGGCACAGTGAATAGAGCACTAGCCCTGGAGTCAGGAAGACCTCAGTTCAAATATGGCCTCAGACACTTAACACAAAGCTAGCTGTGTGACCTTGGGCAAGCCACTTAACCCCAATTGCCCTGCCCTCCCTCTCCAAAAAGAAAAAAAAACACTTTTGCTGTCCATAGGCCTTTTCAAAAGCCTTTACTGACTATTTTATGGACTTGAGGTTTTGTTATTACACTGACTCTCTTCATTGGCTTCATTAACTTTGTTATGTTGTTAATCATTTTTTTTTTTAAAACTGGCATTTTCAAAGGGATCTTACAGCAAAAATGGGAGCCCAGGAATGGAATCTAAAATTTTAAATTTTCATTTCAGTTCCAAAATGAACTTGGTAAGCCACCAAAGTTTAGTTTTTCTCATGAATTTAGAAATAAAATAAACATTCTTATGTTTATGGAGCTTAGGGAAGACAATACATTTTTATCTATTATTTTTAGACACATGAAAGAATATTTTAATGGCAAAATTTTATTTATTGTTGTTCAGTCATTTTTTATTCACGTCTGACTCTTCATGACCCCATTTGGAGTTTTCTTGGCAAAGATACTAGAGTAGTTTGCCATTTTCTTTTTCCAGCTTATTTTGCTGATGAGGAAACTGAGGTAAACAGAGTTAAGTGACTTGCCCAGGGTCCCACAGCTAGTAAGTGTCTGAGGCCAAATTTGAACTCAGGCCCTTCTGACTCCAGGGCCAGCTCTCTATCTACCACACCACCTAGCTGCCCCAAAGTTTTATTAAATTTTCTTATTTTATTTATACCTGCAAGTGACTGTGGTTGATCCCTGATCCCACAATGCTTCCTATATTAGCACTGCTTATAATAATATGTAAATACTGCTTATGATATGTAATATATATTATATAATATATAAGTACTGCTTATAATAATAACAATAGAAGTAATAGCATCATCAGGGGATATTATTGGAGCAAGGTTCTGAAGGAGATGGAAGAAATTAGTATCAAAGCATATGTAGATAAGAAGGAGCAGGAATAATTCTTCTTTTGAGACATGAGGGAGGGAGGAGAGAGTGGGTGATGCTGCTGAAAGGTTTTGGTAAATGGAGGAGGGCTAATGGAGGAAGCCTATAGAATGGTCTCGTTATACTCAAGTAATAAATTAAGCAATTTGATGTTAAGTGTGGGATGTAAGGGTGTGGTTGAAGGATTAACTAAGAAGAAAAAGTCTCTTTGGAAATAGGATGGGATGTCTAGAACACAGTAGAAGATTTTCTAGATGGCACTGAGGGCCCAACTAAGATTAGGCATCATGAATTTATACTGGTTGAAGTATTTTCCCATCTTGATCTCTTGGTGAACCAGTTAAACTCTACAGTGTCCCTCTTGATTATCTGGTCCCCTTATTCTCTTATCGATTGTGGCTTGCTAAGCTTCAGCCTTGGATCATTCCCTCAATCTGTTGGGATCTTTGTTCCTACACACATGCTGAACAAAGGTGGAAAAAATCATGCAACTATTCTGATTAGGATTAGCATATATTCATTTTTCACAACCTCAAGCAGGCCCTCATTGCTCCTAGGACACCCTTCTACACCCCTCTCTGCTTTATAAACTCATTATCCCATTCTCCACAGCGACTATTCTAAACTTTTTCATTCCCCCTCAAAACCTCCCATGACTCTCCTTCCTCCCACGCTTTCACATTGCCTCATATTTTAATGAAAAAAAATTGAAGCCATTCATTGTAGTTTCCCTCTTCTTCCCTCCTCCTCACTTCATATCATTCAGATGCCTTCTGCCACTGTCTCCTCCTTCCTCCCTATCTCACCAGGAAGAGGTAGCTCTACTGCTTGCCAAGGGAAACCCCTCTACCTACACAAGTAACCCCTTCCATCTCATCTCCTTCAACAGATTGCACCCTCTGTCATCCCCATTCTCTCACTTATTTTCAATGTCTCCCTGTCTATTGGTGCCTTCCCTAATTGCCTAAAAACATGTCCATGTCTCCCCACCTATCCTCAAAAAAACTTTGCTTGATCTATCCATTCTGGCTAGCTTCCATTCTCTATCTCTGTCATCCTTTACGACCAAACCCATTGAGAAGGCCATCTACAATAGATTCCTCCACTTCCTTTCCTCTAATTTTCTTCTTAATTCCCTATAATTCAGCTTCTAACCTTATCATTCAGCTGAAACTGCTCTCTTTTAGCATGACTAACACTCTCTTAATTGCTGAATCTAATGACTTTTTCCTAATCCTTATCTTTCTTGACCTCTCTGCAGCCTTTGACACTGTCAATCACTCTCTTCTCCTTGGTATTCTCTTCTCTCTACTCTTTTGGGACACCATTCTCTTCTGGTCCTCCTCCCACGTACTCCTCAGTCTCCTTTGCTGGATCCACATCCAGGTCATGCCTACTAACTGTAGGTGTCCAATTGGGCTCTATCCTAGGCCCTCTTCTCTTCTTACTCTATACTACATCATTTGGTGATCTCATTAATTTGTATGTATTTAACTATCATCTCTATGCTGATGATTCTCAAATCTACTTATCCAATTCTCTGCTGACCTCCAGTTTCATGTCTCTAAACTGCCTTTCTGACATCTTGAACTGGATGTCCACTAGACATCATAAACTCAATATGTCCAAAACCGAACTCATCTTTTTCCCTAAATTCTTCCCCCTTCCTAACTTCTTTATTACTGTTGAGGGTACCATCTTCTCATCATCTCTCATCTACCCTATTCCCACCCCCCCTTATCCAATCTGTTGTCAAGTACTGATGGTTTTATCTTTGTAATATCTCCTAAATATACCCCCCTTCTCTCCCCTTATACTGCCACTACCCTGGTGTAGGCCCTCATCTCCTTATGTCTGGATTATTGAAATAGTCTGCTGGTTGGTAGTCTGCCACAAATCTTTCCCCTCTCCAATCCATCTTCCATGCAGCCACCAAAATGATTTTTATAAGGCAATGGTCAGATTATGTCACCCCCATACGCAATAAATTCCAGTGACTTCCTATCACCTCACGGATCATATACAAAAGCTTTTATTTTGTATTCAAAGCCCTTCACAACCTAACTCTCCCCCAAACCTTTCCAGTGTTCTTATACCTTAACACCCACCATGTAGTGCCATCAATCACCCATCAAGTGCCATTGGCTTCCTTGCTGTTCCATGAACAATGCATTCTGCCTCTCAGCTCTGGATATTTTCTTGGGCTATCCTCTATGCTTGGAATGTTCTATCTCTTCATCTCTGCCTGTTTGCTTCTCTACCTTCCCTTAAGACCCAGCCAAAACCTTACCTTCTGGAGGAAGCCTTTCCCAATCTCTCTTCATTCTTCCCTTCCCTCCATTAATTGTAGAGTCCTGAAGCTGCCTTTCCTCAATAGGTCTATTTTGTCCTTGACTCAATACAGACTGATATCTGCCACTCATGTTCTGGAGACACTGCTAGGATGGATGTTCATTGGAAGCCCCAGATCTTCTGACCTTTCAAAGTTCACAAGATTATTTTCTGATAAATACTCAATTAATTCTTGTTGAACCCAAATGAATTGAGTAGCATTTTGGTGGGAGAGAGGCAGATTTCTCAGTTGTCAGTGATTAGGCATCAGCAGAAACTTAAGACTTAATCCATCCCAAGGTTCTAAATGGAATGTGGAATTCTGGCATTTTTGAAGTGTGCCTCCAGGAAATTTCACTCTTTTTGCTCCTGACTGTGATACTTGTGGATTTCCAGGAGGGGAGGCCAGCTGGTGTGATAGTATACTGGAATTTTAAAAAAATCAGTGCAGAAGAGAGGTTGACTACAGAACATAATTGGAAATCACTATCCATACCAAGAATTGTAAAGTGTTTTTCATCTTCTCTGGAAACTTGAATCACTTGGAGACCACCTGTGCTGCTTGCTAGATGGCAGCATTCACCTTAGGCAAAATGACTGCCTAATTCATAGAGTCTGGGAAATTGTTTTGATGAGCTACAATGTAGGCTATCCACTAAATATTTTAATTAGGTTTATTTAGACATCATAAGAGCAATGCTATACAATTCCATTTAACCTGTCATTGCTTTTACTCTATTTTACAGTGAAGCAGAGATTAGGTTGAATGCATATAATAAATTCTTTTAAGATGTATTTTCAAGAGGCCAGCAATTCTAACTTTACCAAAAGGGAAAGTTACTTTTAAGAGAAATTGAAAGTTACAAGGAAATAGGAAGAGTATTAAAATGTAATTATACCAAATGGCAAAACTTCATTAGTGTAATGATTCTTTTCTTTGCCAGGAAGGTATGGTTCCCCAAGTGTAGGAATAAAAGAAGCTTTCCTCTACCCTTCTATCTCCAGTCCTTTTCCAGGTGGGCTCCATTCTCTTAAACTGAATTCATTCTGTGCTTCAAGACTGAATCATTGTCCCCAAAATCAAAACCCTAAATTGCTGGATCTATGCCTCACAAATGCACGGGGAAGTTTTGAAGTAGATCAACCACAGGAATGTACAATTGAGTGCTTAGACAACCTGGATGGGATGCCATGAGATTTTGAATAGTCCATAGTTTTCATAGTATCTAGAGCTATATGGAACTTTAGAGATCATCTAACTCCAGACTCTTTATTCTATAGATGAGGAAAATTGATGTTAGAAAAATGAGGTGGCTTACCCAAAGTCTCACAGGTAATGAGGATCAAAGGTAGGATTTAAATGTAGAATTTCAGTCTTCAAATCCAGTGCTTTCTTCACTCTTCTCCTTGGACTCCACTGTACCATCCCAGTCTCCAGGCCATGGATACTAGAATTGGGCAGATAAAGTGGTGTGCCTTTCACATTGTTCCTCACATCTGTGAGAATTAGATGGTTCTACTAATTTCTGGCAGCCCATTCTTTCATTGAAGGTAGAGAGAGCTATTAGGAGAATTTGTAAAACGCACAGAACCACCATGTCTTGTCCTACGTAAAATGAACAAATAGATAACATTTGTCTTTTGTGCTCCTAAAATTCCTTTTCAAAACCTTTCTCCTGCTGGTATTTGTGCTTTCTAATAATGAGGTACTCTCTCTACACATCAAACATTTTTGAAGTCAATAAATGAATAAATAAAAATTGATTTATCAAGTTCTTACTATGTGCAAAATACAGTGCTAAGACTATACCTTTCAGATACAAACAGAGAAGCACAATGGCCCATGTGAGGGGAAGCTATACTGTAATGGTAATGGAAATTTGAAGATCTTCCCTGCCCCTTAATAGGCCAAATGTAATCATATGGAGCTGTGGTGGGAGGAGTTTGCTGAATGAGTGAAGCAGAGCCCAGAGGAATTTGGGAGTCAGAGCATTTAGAATGGAGGGAGGAGAGAATTCAGGCAAGGAGACAGACTTGTGAGTGTTTATGGGAAGGCCCAAGTAGGAGGAAGGCTTTGGGATAGTGTTGCTTCTTGCACTGATAAGGTATATTACCTTCTTCGTTGCTATAATGGATTTGGTTTTCTGGTGTTGGGATGTGACTTTCTGGTACCTGAATAAATGTTTTACTTCTCTCATATGTAGAGAGTCTGTTATATTTTATGATTCAGAGCCATGCTGGCATATTCATAGTTGCTGTTGGTGCTGTGAATATTGCCTTGACATACGTGTAGAAGGGTTCATCTTCAGGGCACATGGAAAGGCCCATTGTTCCTTAAGATACCATGATAGAGCAGCCCATAAATCCATTTATTATCATTTCCATTAATAAAACTATAACTCTTCCTGACCTTGGGTGAGGACTTGTGTGTCAAGAACTTTCTTGTCAGGCTTTTCATTACCTATGTTTGCTGAGGAGCCTAGAGCTGCTATACTTGCATACTCTGTTGTCAAAATTTCCACAGAGATTGTTCCTCCCAGTTCCCATGATGGCTTTTGGGACCAGGCTAGAGGCAGGATTGGCCCCCTGGAATTTCTGTTAATCCTGGAACTCTTAGATGTAAGATCCTGGGCTATCTGTACTAGAGTCCAAGTGGAAATTATTATCAAGGCAATTGCTATAGATTATCTTACTTATTCCATGTTCTTTCCCCACAACTTCGCTCTGGGCATATTGGAGCATTCGAGTCTGGCTTGCCTGGATTCAGTGCTAGTTGGCTGGTTGATATTGTTGATGATAGGGATGGTAAGAATGATAGCAATCCCTCCACTGGAATTGCTACTCTGTGTGGTAAAATATGGGCCAGCTAAGTGGTACAGTGGCTAGGGTACTAGATCTAGAGTCAGAAAGATCTGAATTAAAATCCAGCTTCAGATACTTACTAGCTGTGTGACCATAAGCAAGTCATTTATCTCTATTTGCCTCAGTTTCTTCATCAGCAAAATGAGCTGGAAAGGAATGGCAAATCACTCCAGTATCTTTGTCAAGAAAACCCCAAATGGGGTTGCAGAGAGTCAAACACAACTGAAATAATTGAACAACAAATGGTAAGACATAAGGTTGAATTAAATGATCCAGCAGGGTGTGACAGTATTATTCAGTCCTACTTTTAGAGGGTAGAATGAGTAACAATGGGTGGGAGTTATAAGGAAACAGATTCCAGTTCAAAGTGAACAAGAATGTCCTCAAGATCTTCAACCTTGCTAATCTGATAAATATATCCAGTAGTCTATGTTGTCTATGTTCAATTTGATTGTATACATCCTGAGGCAATGCAGGAAAGAAAGCAAGCACTATAGTATGTTAGGAGTGGAGATAGTTGAAGGTAAGTGGGGCCTTCCAGTAGAACCAAAATTAACCATCCACATATGGGACTAACTCTGAATGCCACAGAACAAGTAATCAGGGGAAAGGTACCCCTGGTCTAAATCACCTTGGGAATAAATTAGTATTCTGAGAAATGTACTTACTCTAAATCACACTAGGAATAAATTAGTATTCTGGGAAATGTATTTACTCTAAGTCACCCTAGGAATAAATTAGTATTCTGGGAAATGTATTTACTCTTTCAAGTAACAATAATTGTATTAGTAGTCATAGGAGTAATAGCTAGCATTTATATAGCTCTTTAAGGTTTAGATTGCTCTTTTCAAACATTATCTCATTTGATTCTCACAACAGTCCTGGGGGTAGGTGCTATTTTTAATTCTTTGTTTTACAGATGAGGAAACTGAGGCAGGCACAGGTTAAGTGATGCTCAGGATCACAGCTAGAAAGTCTCTGGGGCTGGATTTGAACCCAGATCTTGCTGATTCCAGATACATCAGTATAACCTAGAACCTAGATGCCTGTAAGTCATCAAGATACAGAGACAAAGTTTACCTTTGACTTCAGAGCAGGACTAGAGACAGATTTTGTCATAAATTGCCTTGGATAATGAAATTCAACAATCATCTATATGGTAGGCCAGAAGTTAAGAGTGAGGTTCCAAAGGGTATTAGACTACAAACACTACTCTGTTAGTAGGAGCTAGTAAGAGGCCATCCCCAGGGAAATACCCTCAGATCTTTGAGTCATTGATCATCTAATGAAAGGCACAGCCGAAGAATAGATAGGGATCGCTCTCCCTATATCTCATTGGTTTTTTAGACCTAAAAAAACCTCTCCCATTCCCCACCTTCTACCAGGGGTCACCTAGTACATCTTTGAAGGAGAACAGAAATATTGTGTCCACAGCATAGCCTTGCATCAGAGCTTGAAAAGTACATCCTTTTTATGTTAGTAAAGGAACCATTTGCTTGAATGCCTTGAGTATTTCAGTGACTAGATCTAATCCTTTCCTGAATAACCTCTTAATTGCCTTAAAAACAAACACCGAAGCATTGAAATCATTGGTAAAGGAACTCCCAGTGAGGAGTGTAATCTTCCACAAATACACACAGCATCTGTGGGAAGGGTAGGCACGGTCTACTGATAGTGCATATAGCCAAGACAACTAAGCCTTCAGATACGACAGACACTTAATATTCTTTCTCCCTTTTTCTTCCCATGGTATCCTCACATTTTTTGAGCAATGACTACGACAATAACAATAATAGTTTGCATTTACTTAGTGCTTTAAGATTTGCAAAGCTCTTTCCACACACTGTCTCCTTTGAGTCTCACAACCACCCTGTGAAATTTTATAGAAGAGGGAACTGAGATCCAATTAATCAAAGTGACTTCTCCAAGGTCACAAAGCTATTAAGGGTCAGAAGCAGGAATGAAACCCAGTTCTCCTAACTCTTTCAACTATCCTGATGTGAGGGAGGGCAGAGAGGGGAGAATGAAAATTAGATGATAATAATAAGCCAACAGGGCTTTGTTATTGCCGGGGGCAATAAAGGAAAGGGATACGTAAAAGGTCTCTAAGATTTTGAGCCTGGGTTATAAAAAGGATACAATTCATAGAGATTGACAAGTTATAGGAGAGAAGTGACTTTATACTTGCATTCAGTTTAAATATGATATGTCAATATTTAGTAGATGGTGATACTTATTAAATCTAACCTAAATTTCTTTTGTTGTTACTTTAATTACATTTTTTCTCTTCTGTCATTTTGTGTGGTTTTGGAATGGAGAGAAGGAATGCGGGCTGGGTTTTTTTTTTCTGTTCTTGTTGGTTAGAAACATAAATGCTCATTAAGATCCTTCTAAATTGGCCCAAGCATTGCTAAATATATTATTTGGTATCCTCCCTTCCCTTTTATCCAACCATTGGCTTATCAGAGAGCTACAAAACACACACAGGAACTGATGACATTTGAGATGGCTTATTTCCAGTTATTTAACCATTTGCATTGCTATCTGATTTCTAGGTCTTGCCCTGACAAGCTAGATTTTGCCTGAACATCGATTAAATTAAAATTAATTGTGGGACTGTGGTGAAGAGGCTAGATCTTCATCTTAGCCAAAGTATTGACTACAGTAACACCCTTTTATTTGGGAACTACATAGATGAATAAGGCACTGACTCTTCTCAGTTTATAGGATTGTTGAATTTAGAGCTTAAAAGGGTATTTGATATTATCTAGCTCAATTCTTTCACTTAGGGAAGAGTAAAAAAGTCAGTGACTTGATAGCAAGTAGTAGAACCAAGGTTTGAACCCCGGTCCTCTTATATAAAATCCTATGTCCTTTCCACTAAAATACTTTGCCTTTTTCCCCTCTGGGTTGATGCTGTTGCCTAAAATTCTTTCATCAGAGTTTTAGTCATTAGGAGCAATTCATGATGAGTAAAAATGCAATTATCGTTTTCCCAGTTTATACTAAGGCCGGTAGGTGGTACAGTGGATAGAGCACTGGGTTTGGAATCAGGAAGACTCAACTTCCTGAGTTCAAATCAGGCTTTAGATATTTACTAGCTATATGACCCTGGGCAAGTCACTTAACCCTATTTTCTCAGTTTCTTCATTTGTAAAATGAGCTGAAGAAGGGAATGACAAACCACTCCAATAACTTTACCAAGAAAACCCCTAGTACAGTCATGAAGAGTTGGACATGACTGAAACGATGCAACAATAGCAGTTCATACTAAGATGTTAATAATTAAACTCCTTTAGGGACGAGGGACTAGAAATTCTATGGTTCTGTGATCTCAGAGTGAAATGATTGTGCTGATTCTGCTTAATTGGCAATTAGCTGAGAATATGTTTTGAAAGATACTGGACCTGGTAGAGAGCCCTAGGTAGTGACAGGATGGGAAAAGGCTTGGTGGGGAAAAGCAAAGGTACCATAAAGGAGGAAGAATAGCCTGAAAATAGAAGTAAGTGATGACGTCACATCCTACTAATCCTCTCTTCACTCCAAGCTACCAAAGGCTGCTGAAGGAAATCACAGCGGCATTTAATAGACCCACTATAAATTCATACTATCTGCTTTTGCAGAGCAATTCTTGTATTAATCTGATTGATTTTCAATCACATTTCCTACAGCAAGTGTTCCACATTTCCAACCTCTTCAATCCTCTAACACCAACCACACTCTCTTCTACCATATCAAGTCAACAAGTACTTATTAAGTATTCACTTTGTGGCAAGAATTATTCCAATTAGTGGGAATACAGAGAAAGGCAAAACCAAGGCCTGACCTCAAGCAGCTCACATTTTAGTGGTGTGACAACACTGAGAAAATTGATACCGTCTTTCATGTCCATCCTCCAAACCTCTTGGTGTCTTTATTCATCATTATTTGCTCTAATTTCAGAGGATGAGTTATTCTCCTCTTTTCCAAGACTGGCTCTTTCTGTTGTGCCCTTGATCCCCTCCCATCTCCTCTGGGAGTATATCCCTCTACCATAATCACTATATTCACATATTCCTCCCCTTCTTCTCCCCAATATCCTCCATCCCTTACTCTCCCTTTCCTTTTCTTTGTCTCTGTTTTTTACTATCTCTCTGTCTTTTTTTTTTCCTCCTCTCTCTCTCTCATTGTCCCTGTCTTTAGTTCTCTCTTTCTGTTATACGTACCCATCCATACTTCTGACTCCTTCTATACTACAAACTTGTCCAGGTCTCCCCTGCTGAAAAAAAATTCTTTTGCCCCTGCCATTCTCTGTGCTCTTATTTTATACTTTCTTGTCTTTGTTTTTAAACTTCTAGGGGAAGTACTCTATAGCTGCTGCCTTCAGTTCTTCACCACTCATTCTCAACTGTCAAACCCACAAACTCCTAGGATATAAAGCAGAGGTTCTTGGCCTTTTTTGTGTGTGTCAAGGATCCATTTGGAAACCTGGCAAAGTATATGGATTGCTCCTCAGCAATCGCTCTTTAAATGCACATAATAAAATACATAGGAGTATAAAAGAAACCAAATATATTAGCAAAAAAATTTTAAGGTAGACAAACTCTAGGTTAATAACCCCCTGATCTATAACTAGAGAGGATCACAGGGATCATCTAGTTCAACTCTCATTCATTTCAACCCCATGTAATCTAGTTTCCAACCCAGTCATTCCAATGATCAAGTGAGTCACCCACCTAGTCCATGGTATAGCTAGAGGCAGACTAACTAACATAGGTCTCTTACCTACTAAGGTGCACTTTTCACTGTAGCCCACTGCTCTCTCCAGTTATGGAGATATTATTCAGAACTGAGCCCATATTAATTTGACCAATTTGTGCATCTCTGCAGCCTAATGAGAAGCAGCGTGACATAGTGAATAGAGAGCCTCAATGCCAGCAAAGATCTGGGCCCAAGTCTTATTGCTGAGCAATAAATATCTGTTGTTCATTGCTATAACTTGTCAGATGAACTTAGGAAAGAGTCCAATTCTCCTTTCTACTGAATCTCAACATCTGAAGTTCAAGCTCTAATTTTCATTAACTTCCCCCAAGGCAAGCACAGTGCAGGTATTATTAACCCTATTTCAAAGATGGAGATACTAAGATATAAATGGATTAACTGACTTGCTCAGAACCATGCCCTAAATCCATAGGTGAAGGCTGGGGATTTAGATCCTTATAGGGTCTATTCATCAGTGACTAGCTTGTGCTGCTAGGGAAATCATTTCAGATTAGCTGAGGTCCATATTTCAATTAAACTCTCTAATTTGACTTTTGCTGCTTCTACCTTCTTCTGCCTTTTATTTCAGGACCCACAGGTTTACCATCAGTGCAGACACTCCCAGGATGAATTAATTACCAGAACAGGCAAAGCTACATAGATATTTGAAGTATTGTGTACAACAGAAGCATTATTAATATTAAAATGAGATTTCTCACCAGTATAGTATCAAACGTTTTTGTGGGCAATGTAAATATTTACTACTTAGAATGAAAATGGATGTAATATTAGAAATGAATTTGGAGATGTACAATAATAATTTAAAATTTGATATTGACATAAGCCCTAGAGGGAGTGTAACCAAATTACATGGAGAGAAAGGAAGGCATTTAACCATAAATTTTACTCTTCCTTGACAATGATTCTAAAAACACACTGCTAAATGAGATCTGGCAGTTTCCTGACTATGAACAGCGATATAGTAACATGTCAGATGATACCCATACCACTATCAGATACAGACACAGTTTTGCTGTAGTCATCCATCCATGGTGTAGCTCTCTAAAGCTGCCAAGGCATGTTATTAATAAAGCATATTGCACAGGCAGTACACTGTAAAGTGTGGTATTTATCTTGTTGGGAACCATAACCACCTGAAACAACTGTCTTTGCACCAAAAAAAAATCAGATTTATTACAAATCTTAGTGAAGACGAATCTAATCAAGACCAATAACAGTTATCTTAGTTACTTATAAAATATTCGTGCATGGATTTTTTTTTTGGTGGAGTCTTTGAACACCTGAAACAACTGTCTTTGTACCAAAAAAAAAATCAGCTCTTTTACAAATCTTAGTAAAGATGAATATAATTAAGACTAATAACAGTTGTTTTAGTTACTTATGGAATATTCAAGCACAGATTATTTTTTGGTGGAGTCACAGTTTGCATTGTACCAGATGATCTCAGACTCTGCAGTTCCTATGTCTGATCTCCTGTCCTTTCACCTTTCACTCCTCTTACCTGTGTGATGCTGGTCAAGTCATTTAACTTCCCTGAGCCTCCGTTTCCTCATTTGCAAAATTAGGAGATTGTACAAGATGGCATCTGAGGTCCCCTTCAGCTCTTGGTTTATGATTCTAATTCTAAACCAAAATTTCAATCTCACAACAACCTTAGTCATTCTACCTCTCCCAGTTTTTTCAGTGTATTTCTATTGCTCCTACTTTTCTCCTTTTGAAATTTTAATGTTATGGTTAATCAGTTCACCTTTACACTATTCTCTGTCTTTGAATCTCACTCCTCTTTTTTTCTACTGCTACTCATTGATTTCTAAATCCTAGTCCTGAATTACTCCTACCATCTGCCATTTCCACTTCTACTCCTGAGTTGCTAATCATAACTGGAGGAAATCACACAACAGTGCTAACTGGGTTCACTACAAATTCACACTATCTAAACTCAAGTGGGCCCTCACTGGACCATGTCAATCCTTTTACACATTCCTGATTTATTCCCTATCACACTTCCAAAAGCATCTGTTCATAACATTCTCTTCTCCTCGAGCCACCTACATTACCCCCTTCCCCTTCTCTCTCAGTTGAATATCACACCTAATATTTCCAGGGGGGAAATTGAAGTCATTTTTCAGAAATTCCATTTGCTTCTTACTTTTATACCTCAAATCTCCTCAAAAATCTCCTCCTTTTCTCTATTCCCGGAGAACGTGGTGGTCCTGCTCCTTACCAGGGTCACCCGCTCTATTTGGGTCCTGGATCCCATCCTCTCTTGTATTCTCCTTGGTTTTCTACTTCAATCATTTCCTCCCTCTTTATTATCTTCATCTTCTCTCCACTACCTCCTTCTACCCTGGTGACTAAATGTACAAATTGCCCCATCTTTAAAAAAACGAAACTCTTCACTTGATCCTGACATCACCTTAAGATATCACTTTATGTCACTCTTCCTTTTTAGACAAACTCCTAGAAAAAAAGCTGGGTATTCTTGTTTCTACTTTGTTACCTCCTATTTACTTCTCAATTCATTGCAATCTGGCTTGGAGACTCATCACTCAATTGAAACTGCTCTCTTCAAAGTTATCAATCATTTCTTAATTGCCAAATCAATTGACTTTTTCTCAGTCCTCATCCTTCTTGATGTCTCTGCAGCATCTGACACTATTGACCACATTGTTCTCTTCTGGTTCTCCTTCTACCTGTCTGGCCATTATTTTTTCATTTCCTTTGCTAGATTGTTATCCACTGAACCCAACTATGGATTCCAATACTCTGTCCTGATTCTTCCTTCCTTCTGCTTTTCTACACCCTCAGTAACCTCATTAATTGCCCATGGGTTTAATGATCACTCCTAATTTACTACACACCTGCTATGTACCAAGCACTGTATTAGATATTGGGGATGCAAATACAAAAGTGAGACAGTTTTCAAGGAATGTTTATTCTAGTAGAAGGCAACAATACATAGGGGAGTGGTAAACAGGGAAAAGAGTTTATTTCTGTCATAGAAATTATGAGTGGAACCATAGTCCAGTTGATCACCAGGCCCCCTCCAGAGGCAACGATAACATTTAACTTGATTATTGTTCTCAGACCAAGAGGTTGAAAGTGGTGGAGATTGGAGATGAGGTTGTGGACTATGGAGGGCAGATGGTAACATTTTCCAAGATATGAAGGGGGATGGATGTGATGTATAGTCTGGGGCTAGGTAGAGATAGTTAGATGACGTTGTACCCATACTTTCATCAATCAAGCACAGCATTCATCAGTCAAGCATGTTCAATTATTATAGCTCCTTCTAAGACTTGGTATCTCCCTCAGTAAGTCAAACCATTGCTGGAATGAGTCACTCTGTTGCTGCCCCAGTGGACTTTGCTAGTGTTACTACTGGCTCTAGTACTGACTGTAGTTGCTGAAAGGACTTCTGATGGCTCTTCTAACCTTTTGAAGCTCACAAGGCTATAACCCATTCAGTTCTGTCACAGGATACTCATTTACCTAAGATCAGGAAAGAATAAACACAAAAGGGAGAAAAGAAACAGAAGCTTCCTCTGTTTATAGATGCATGGCAGTTGAGTAGGAGGTAGGGCCTGCCAACCCCTCCCTTACCCAGTAGCTCACAGCAATCTTATTTGCTCAAAAATCACCAGGGAAGAGAGGGAGAGATCATCTATTCAAACCTTTTGTAAATACACTCATTTCTGGGTTGGCAACTTGTGAGTCATCAGCCCTTTTATCTCTGAAGCCAATTAAACGACTTTTCATCATCATATAGTACTAGCTCCTTAGTCATTCCTGGCCAGAAAATAATTTCCCAACTTTCATGTGTTGGACTGGTAGCAGGCAAAGAATATTGTGCATGCTTTGTATAACTCACTAAGAAGGGCAAATTTGGGCATGATCTAAGTTTTGTTCCCAATTATTAGATATGTACAAGATGGATACAAGATAATTTTTTGTTGGGGCCTGGGGGGATTAGGAAAGCCTTCATATAGACAGTGTTCTTTGATATGAACCTTGAAGGAAATTAGGGATTTTAAGAGGTAAAAGAAGAGAGGGAATGTATCTCAGGCATGGGGGACAGCTAGTATTTATTGGCATGGAGACACCATTATTGCTTTGACTCAGAAAAGCAAGTTGGACCTATGAGATAGAAGAAGAGGTGATATTCATTAAAGTTAGCTGTCTTCCTTTACTTTAATCTGATGGTAAACTAATCACAACTCTGGCTCAAATAAAAAATACTAGCTGGTATAAGAAATGATAAGCAAGATGATGCTAGAAAAACCTGGAAAGACGTGAACTGATACAGAGTGAGGTGAGCAGAAACAGGACAACAGTAACTGTAATTATTGTATGATCAATGACTGTGAATGGCAGCTATTCATAGCAATACAGTGATCCAAGACAATCCAAAAGTAACCATGATGAAAATCCTGTCTGTCTTCAGAGAAAGAACTGATATTATCTGAATACAGACCAAAGCATACTGTTTTTCCCTCCCTCCTTCCCTTCCTTCCTTTCTTCCTTCCTTCCTTCTTTCCTTTTTCTTTTCTTGCTTGAGTTTTCTTCTACAAAATGACTAATATGAAAATGTTCTACATGATTACATGTGTATAACCCATATCAGATTGCTTACCATTTCGGGGGGGGGGATGGAAAGGAGGGATAGAATTTGAAACTCAGAACTAAAAAAATATGCTAAAAATTGTATTTATATGTAATTTGGGGAAAATAAAATAATATTTAAAAAAGAAATAACAGCTTGGCATAGTGGCACACACTTATAATCCCAGATACTTGGATTTCTTGACCTTGGGAGTTCTGAGCTGTAGTGGGTTAAGTCTTTTTGTGTGTCTTCACTGTGTCATAAATATGGCAAGCCCCTAGAAGACACCCCCAGGGTGTCTAAGGAGGAGCAAACCAGCCCAGGTCAGAAATGGAGAGGGTCAAGCTTTTGTGCCAGTCGGTGATGAGATTAGCCCCTGCAATTCCACCTTGGGTGAAATGAGGCGACCTAAACTATTTTTTTTTTAAATCAGGTCAAGCGGCATGGAAAATAACTGCACAAAAGATTTAACATTATGAAGTTAAATGAGGTTTATTGATGCCATATACAAGAACAAAGATCAACCAAAAGCTCAAATGATTTTCAGTATAGGACCTGGAGTAGTAGTCCAAATAGTCATGCATTGTTCTGGAGCCTAGATTCCTGATTACTGAGGGACATAGTGGACCCCACTGATAAAAACCAACTAGGAATATGCTAGCATCAAGCTATCACAAACACTGAATGATTCCGAGGATCACTACAAAGCAGAAGTTTTTCATATCTCTGAGGAGTCAGGATAAACTACTGACCCAGCTCTAGTTTTTTCTTATTTCTACAATAGTTCCCAGGGTGGAGAGTATATCTAAGCCTCTTACTTGGGACTTTATCAAATGGAGCTAGGTGGCACAGTGGATAAAGTCCTGGAACTGGAGTCAGAAAGACCTGAGTTCACATCCAGCCCAGACACTTATTAACTGTGTGACCCAAACAAGTCACTTAACCTCTATCTGCCTTAGTTTCCTCATCTATAAAGCAGGCATAATAATGTCCCCTATTGGGGGTTGTTGTGAGGATAAAATGAGATATTTTTAAAGCACTTTACAAACCTTAAAATACCATGGAAGTGTTAGTTATTATTATTACTATAACCATTTCACAGGGAAAATCCTCCCTACTTGACTTTGCATAGGACTTATGCCAAAAAGTAGAGGCAGCAAGCCCTCTTCACATTCTTCTCCTATATTTGGTAGGAAATCCAGAGGATAAGAGAATGAATGAATAAATGAATAATTTGAAAGTATCTATAAAGCACTATATACCAAGCACTAAACTAAGTACTGGGAATACAAAACAAAGTATTATCACTGAAGAGGGTTACATTCTTTTTTATTTTGTTTTTGTGTTTTAAATATGTTTTTATTAACATCTTTTGTCGTTTATATCATCATTGCTTTTTCCAGTATACTTCCTCCTTCCCCTCTGAGAAAGCCATATCTAAATACTAAAAAGTAGTATTTTTTAAAGAAAAAAAGAGGAAAAAAACAATACAAGTAATCAGTACATTGAAAAAGGCTGAAAACATGTGCAATGTACAATACATGGACATCTCACCTCTATGAAGGAGTGGATTGGGGGTATCTTCTCAGATCTCTTCATCTGAGTCATACTCAATCTCTTTAAATTTGCTGCATTTGCTTTTGATTGTGTATGTGCAGTACGGTGGCTCTTTCCATTTACATTGTTAAAGTTATGTATTTTGCTCCCTTGATTCTGCTTACTACATTCTGCATCACTTCATGTAGATCTTTCCACACTTCTCTGCATTCATCATTTCTTATAGCACAGGAATATTTCACTATATTCTTGTACCAGAATTTGTTTAGCCATTCCCAAAATCAATGAGGATCCTCTTTGTTTCCATTACTTTGCTATCACAAAATGCACTGCAATAAAAGTTTTGGTGTCCATGGGGATTTCCTTCTAATCAGCAGAAGTAGTTTATATTCTAATAGGGAGAGACAATAAATATAGGAAATCAATGGTTAGGCAAGGTTATTTTAGTTTGGTAAGTCAAAAGGATGATGAATTAAGGCACAGGGCACTAAATTGGTACATATTTTCCAGAAGCAATACTAGTATTAATTTGATTACTACTCCCAGACGAAGAGGTAGAGAGTGGCAGAGTTATGGGAGGGAGGGAGTAGAATTACATGGCAGGAAGATGGCTGAGGGAAATATGGTTGGGGGTCCGGGGCAAGTTAGAGTGGGCTAATTGTTCAGAAATTGAAACTCAAATAGAAAACATAATAAGGGTTGTTCAAAACATATACAAAGAGATATCCCCTGCCTACTTCTGGCCTACTTCACTGCGCATTTTGTACAGTCAGAGATGAACTCTTTGGATGTTTCTGTCCATGTGGATGAATTGGAAGTAAAAGGACTTGGTATTTTGGTATGCCAAAGCAAATACTGAGAGTTCCCCTTGGTCCTCTCCCTGCATGGTGACAGCAATAGGAAGGCAAAGTACTGCATTGATTGAAAGAAGAAACAGCTTCCAGAACACTCACTTGCTTCAACTCTTTGCTTTGTCTCTACATAGGATAGTAAGGAGATAGACCTATGCTCCCTTCCCACCATCAGCTGCTGTTTCATACATGAAGCATGGTAAGCTTGCAGGTAAGCTTGCAACAGCCTGAGTAAGTGATTGAACATCACTGGATGTGTCCAGTGACACATTTGGAAGAAATCTTATGAATTTGAGAGATGTAAAGGTCCTGAATCCAATTATGGGAGTTGGTTAATGATAAGGCAAACTTTTGCATGGATGATGATAGTCATCAACAAAATGATTAGCCTAAGTTTGACCTTTTATCAACTGATGTATTAAGAGTTGTTTGCAAAGTGTAGAGCTGAAGTAAAATATAAAATGTAAATTTATATAAAATATTTAATCTAATTGGCAATACTACAAGCTGTTTAATATTCCATGAGATTTAAGTATCAGCCTCCCAGCAGACAGTAATTATAAATGAAGGTTATTGAATCCTGTTTTAAGTTTGCTTCTTGACAAATGTTAACTTTTGAGGGTAACTCTTGGCTCGAAGCCTATTTTCACAAGACTCTCCTTATTAATGGAAGTTGATGATTCAATGATCCTTACCTGCATGAGAAGCAGAGTTGTCAAAAGCTCAGGAGGGGAGAGATCTTGGTCTTCTGGCTTCTGGCTTTAAGAAAGAAGATACGTTCCAGATTCTCTTCAGACCTCTGAAGGGAGAGAAGGACTCTGGGAAGAAGTCATAGAAGAACCAGCACCTCAGTCATGTCCCTATTCCCAACTTGCTACATCTGAGACTTCTATTTGCTGTTTGCTACTTACTTATCTTTTAACTTATATTTGGTAGAAAGACAGTCAGGCATTGGAGCACTCCTTCCCCATTTAGAGAAAGACTGGAATTTAAGAATAGCTCAAAAGACCAAGCAAATTTTTGCATGTTCCTTCTAGTTTAAGGCATAGTGATCAGGAGCTCAACTTGAACCTACACTTTATTTCCTCTGGACTAACAATGTTGGGGTGGGGCAGATAGGTATATTCTAGCCCAGTACACTTTCTCTGAGGAGAACAGAATGTCCAGCCTCTGGCCCCAACCTCTTGCTTCCCCTCCTGGCAGCAATCCAAATCTGCTTGGCAGACGAGTGGGTGGAGGAATCTCTGGAGATATTTATCTGTTCATGTCTCCCTCCTTATCACATCTAGATCGACTAATGTAGACACACATGATCTACATAGGCAATACACTGTACTCACTACCCTTTATATTAGTATTCTGTGTTTAGCATTTCTTTTGTATGGAGGAAAGAAATATTTGTTTTACACCTGATTCATATTATATACTGACTACCTTTTAAACCCTATCCTTTGCAGAAACCCTAGACATATGCCTAGAACTAAGTTTTAAATAATTTGTTTTCAGAGGTGCTGGTGTGGGGGTTTAATGAACTGAAGAAAATGAAGCCTAGCCCTATTCTCATTAGAGGTCAGTCTCCTTCAACACTAAATTCTTTCTGGACCGTGTATTTGAGGCTAGAGCTGAGGGGCTTTTAGTGAAGGAAGTAAACAGTAACCCAGCCTAAATGTGATAGAGACAAAAATTAAGATATGAATTCATGTCTATCACATGGTAAACGAATAATAGTACCGGATTTGGGCCTTTCAATCTGATTCACAGGCTAATCTCATAACTATTGTTCACCATATTCCCTCTAGGGAACAAGGGACTTAGGGGATATTAACCAAATGGCTTTTTGATTGTGTCTCCTTTTTGAGGTAGTATGGTACAGTGGAGAGAGCCCCAGCTTTGGAGTCAGAAGAGCCGGGTTCAGACCCTTGTAATGGGAATGTAAATTCCCTCCATCTGATGTTTACAACCCATTTGAACATAGGTAAGTCAGTTCTCCTTCTCAGGCCTCAGTTTCCTTATCTATTGAGAGAGGGAGGGAGGGAAGTAGAGAGACAGAGACAGAGACAGAGAAAGAAAGATTAGATGATCTCTGAAGGCCCTTTCAATTCTAGATCTATGATCTTATAAGAAAGAATTTGGCTGAAGGAAGTGAGCAGTATTGTCAAAGGATGTCCCCTCACCCCACTCCACCACCTTTTCTGGTGTTCTAGTCATAAAGGTGACTCAAAAAGAAAACTTAGCTAATATAAAAAAAAACAACAACCTTGTGCTAAATGAATTATTCAGGCATTTGACGCATAAATATGTCTAAAACACCTTTACAATATATTTTTAGTTCTATGAAGTCTGTCTGGATCCAGGTCTATGGCAGTTAAATCAATATGAGGTGTTCTTGGACATTAAATGTGCCAGGGAATCTAGCTAGTGAAATGAATTTTTCTGTGAATTTTCCAGTCAAAACTGAAAGTCAATGAAGTTTGTCTCTGAAGATCTTCTCCCTCCCTGGAACCTCCCCAGTTGCCCCTTTCCTGGAGTTCCCCTAGGCATCTATATTGCTCTCAATTAACTGTCAACTAATTTTCTCTATTATCCCTCTCAGGGATGGTTCTACTTAAATGGGACTTTTAAAAGCAAAAGGCTTTCCAGACTCAAATGAGTGAATCTTGAAATGGTAGAATCTCAGGTGTTCTGACTGACAAATCTTGAAAGATGAGTTGGGGAGGTGGTGTAATGGGTTCCCATTGTTTCTACGAAGTGTTTCCACAAAAGCGGCTCCCACTCTTCCTAGAGAGGCCAGCCCTGCCCTCCAGAGTGTGTGGTTGTACACATTGGGAATTCTGTGCTGACTTTCTTGCCTGTATTCATTTATAGATGAACTTCTATGCCTTCTGTATAACACAACAAAAGGATCTGAAAATAAACCTGTGGGTAGAGTTATGCAGTGACTAACAAATGGTTATAAGAAAGATCTAAAAACCTTTAAGATGTCAATCTCTTAAACATTTTTAATCTTTTCATTACAAAAATGTACCTTTTGTTTTTGCATTGCATAAAATTGTGTCCTTATTATTAACCTGGGGGAAGCTTGAAGCTTGGGTATTTCTGTGTTGCATTACAAATAGGCATAGTGTGTGTGTGTGTGTGTGTGTGTGTGTGAGAGAGACAGAGACAGAGACAGAGAGAGAGACAGAGAGAGAGACAGAGACAGAGAGAGAGAGAAAGAGAGAGAGAGAGAGAGAGAGAGAGAGAGAGAGAGAGAGAGAGAGACTGTGTGTAGTTGCTATGAATGAATGACCCCCAGGCCCAGTTTACTCTGACTAAGGCGGCATCTAGACAGCCAAAGAGAATTTATAAAGTTGAGACAAGAGTCTGAATAATTCAAGAAAACCCCCAGATCAGTAGTTTCATCTTCATGTATATAGAGAGACAGAAACAGCACATACTGAGCAATGAGACATATTTAGACTTAATGTAAGGAAACACTTCCTAATGATTAACACTATCCAAAAATAAAATGAGCTGCTTTGGGAGGGAGTGTATTCTCACTTCCAAGAGATCTTAAAGCTGTGATTGGATGGCTACCCCACTGGAGGGTAGATTTCAGGTATAGGTAGGACTTGATGGTATCTCGGGCCAACTGTGGGGTGGCAGTTCAGAGGATTTAGAGCTTTCTAGGACCTGAAAGATGATGTATTCCAAACTCCTCATTTTATAGATGAAGAAACTGAAGGTTAGAGTATAAGTGATTTAGCCAGGGTCACAAAGGTAGGAAAAATAGAGTCAGGCTTTAAACTTGGGTCCTAGGTGGCACAGTAAATAGGGTGCTAGGCTTGGAGTCAGGAAGACTCATATTTGTGAGTTCAAATCTGGCCTCAGACACTTAACTAGCTGTGTGACCCTGGGTGAATCATTTAACCCTGTTTGCCTCAGTTTCCTCCTCTGTAAAATGAGCTGGAGAAGGAAATGGCCAACCGCTCCAGTATCTTTGCCAAGAGAACCCCAATGGGGTCACAGAGACATGACTCAACAACAACAACCTCCATTTAAAGATTCTGTGCTCTTTCCGCCACCAGTGGTTCTCCAACTTTTCCACGATGGCAGAACTCTTCAGTTTAAACAAAACTTTGGCATAACTTTTTTTTATTAAATCCTCTGAAATTGTTATTTTTAGTGTTTATTAACAAGTAACAAGTTAAAAAAAACTTGGAGTGTTTCAGAGTTCCTTGCAGCACAGTTTGAGAAACAGAACTCTACCCTGATGTCTTTCATGAAAGAGAAGCTCTCTAAGGAAGAGAATGAGAAGAGCAGAGGGCTGATGATCCAACCTTAGGAAACACCCACATTTAGGATGAGAAAGAAATGACAAAAACAATCTACTAAGGGAAGTGAATTTATTGATAAAAACCTGTATTGCTACCATTAGGCCCTGTTTGGCTCTAGAACAGTCTCCCAAAGACTTTTTAGATTTAATTCAGCAAATATGTATTGAGAACTCTTGACAAGTTATTTAAAACCTCTCTGGAGCTCAGTTTCCACATTTCTAAAATGGAAATAATATTTGGATTGCTTACCTCACAGAGTTATTGTGAACTTTTAAAAACCATATAATAGGGGCAGCCAGGTAGCACAGCGAGTAAGAGCACTGGCCCCAGTTTTGGGATGACGTGGGGAATCAAATCTGGGCTCAGACACTTAGCACCCATCCAGAAACACCTGGCTGTGTAAACTTGAGCAAGTTACTTAACCCCAATTGCTTAGGGGAGGCCAGGTGGCTCAGAGAGTAAGAACACTGGCCCTAGTGTACAGATGACCTGGGGATTGAATCCAGGCTCAGATACTTAGCACCACACCCAGAAATAACTGGCCATGTAACCTTGAGCAAGTTACTTAACCCCAATTGCTTTAAAAAAACCAAACCATATAATATAACAGAATGACCTGATATGATATATGGTATATAGATATGATGTCATACATTATTATATATAATGTAATATAATATGACATGACATAATGTAATATAATATGACACAACATGACATGATATAATATAATACAATATAACATAATATAATACAACATAATATATAGTATAGTATAATATGATGTGATATGATATGATATGGTATGGTATGGTATGATAGAAAACAAGAAAAAATATAAAACTAGACTAGACTAATTGAAGTCAATGAAAAAGAGAAATAGAGGTCTGAAAGGTCAAGAGAAGCAGTCAGGGAGGCAGGAGAACCAAAACTATACAGAGCACTGAAACTAATAGAAGAGAGGTTTTGAGAAGGAAAGAAAAGTCAGTGTTTATCAAATGATACAGGTAGTCAAGGAGATCAGATTAAAAAAAAACACCAAACCCAACTACTGGATTTGATTCAGAGGTCATTAATGACCTTGGAAACAGCAATTTCAGGAAAGTGATGGTGGTGAAGACCAAATTTCAAGCGGTTAAAGAATGAATTCCCCCCCATCTTCCTCTATTAGAATGTTAGTTCCTTGAGGGCAGGGGCCATCTTTCTTTTTGCTTGGATTTGTATCCTCACTGCTTAGCACAGTGCCTGACATAAAGTAAGCTCTTAAGAAATGCTTGTTGCCTTACAGGTGACCCTGGCTTCTTGAAGAATATGGCAATGAAACAAATGCTTTGGCGAGTCTGGAAAGGCTTTGAGCCCAGATTTTATCCTGCTGTCTGAGTACCAGCTGCAGCATGATGGATTTTTCAGCCATGGCAAGTTTCAATCTGTGTTAGTAGGAGGAGTAATTCTCCCCTGATGCTTGATAATATCATAAATCCTTGAAGTATTGAAGTAGGAGTGAGTTGGTAATAAGGAAAGAAAAACTATTAGAGAAGACTATTCCTTCTAGTAGGTACAATCCCTCCTTTCCTTTAAGACTCAAATCATGTATCACCTCTTATGTTAGGTCTTTCCTCATTCTCCTAACTGATAATTGAAATTATTTTATACTCTCATATTTCATATTGACATATTGTTCCTTCTTCCTCTGAAGAATGTAAAATCACTTGCTTTGCATTGTTGTTATGAGGAAAACACTGTAAACTATAAGGTATTATATACATGCAATACAATACACACCACACTGCCTTGAGGCAGCTAGGTGGCATAGTGGAAAGAATGTGGGTTCTAGGGTCAGTAAGACTCCTCTTCCTGAGGAGCCTCAGAAACTTACTAGCAGTGTGACCCTGGGCTAGTCAACCCTATTTGTCGCATCTTTTTGCCTCAGTTTCCTTGTCTGTAAAATGAGCTGGAGAAGGAAATGGCAAACCACTCCAGTATCTTTGCCAAGAAAACCCCAAATGGGGCCACGAAGAGTAGGATATGACTGAAACAACTGAACAATACAATATATAGTGCCTTAAGGTTTGCAGAGCACTTTACAAACAACATGTCTTTCTATCATAACAGTCCTGGTGTTATTATTATCCTCTTCTTACGTCTGAGGCAGATGGAAGTTAAATGACCTACCTAGGGGCACACAGCTAGAAAATATCTGAGGCCATATTTGAACTCAGGTCTTCCCTGCTGCAGGCCCAGGGCTATTATTTACTGCACCACCTAGCTGCCTCATTACTTGTTTTGTGGCTGTTCAGTGGTTGCAGTCACGTCTGATTCTTTGTGACCCCATTTGGGGTTTTCTTGGCAAAGACACTGGAGTGATAAGGCAAAGCTATTCAACATGTATTTAGTTTCTGTTTTCTCAGCCAAGAAGAATGATCTTTGGACCATAGAGGACAGTGTTAAAATGGCTAATTGGGAATTGATGACCAAGATAAGTATAAAGATAGTAATATGCCCTTGATGATGATGAGGTCCCAAAAAATTATATGTCATAAAATGGGAGAAAAATGGCAAATGTCATTACTGAAGCTGACAGTTATTTTTGAAAGATCATGGACAATAGGAAAGCTATTGGTAGATTGTAGCGTGGATAGAGTGGCTTGAAATCAGGAAGAGCTGGCTTCAAATTCTGAGTAAGATACTTAGATTAGTGACTAAGTATTCTAATTCTAAAATTCTAAGTAAGATACTTAGATTAGTGACTATAGACAAGTCACTCGATCTCTCTTAGCCTCAGTTTCCTCATCTGTAAAACAGAGACAACAATAGCACCTACCTAACTGGATGGTTGTGATGATCAAATGAGATAACATGTGCAAAGCAGTGCATAAATTCTATTTATTATTGTTCCTCAGGGCTGGAAAAGGCAAATACCCTGGTTTTTTTTTAAGGGATGAAAATAGAGTCTTCCGACTATAGGTTAATGAGTTTGACATGCATTCCTGACAAAAAATCTAGCACAGATTATTAAAAGAATGGTTAGTTAACATTTAGAAAAGGAAACAATGCTCAATGGGTGAAGCATGGCTCCATCATGAACCGGTCATGCCCGACTAATTATGTTTCGATTCTTGAAAGGGTTACTAAAGTAGTAGGTCTAGGGAATGTATAATTTACTTAGATTTTAGAAAAGTATTTGATAAAGACTCTGATGCTGTTCTTGTGGAACAGATGGAGAGATGTCGGCTACAGTTGGGTGGATTGGGAGCAGGTTGAATGGTTGAACTCAAAGAATAATCATTAATGTTTGATGCCAAGTTGGAAGGAAGTCTCTAGTGGCAAGCTCCAGGCTTCTATGCTTGACCTTGTCCTATTTAACATTTTTATCAATGACTTGAATAAACATACAAATGTCCTTATCTATTTTGCAGATGACACCGGACTGGAAAAGATAACTAACATAAAGGATGATTGAACAGGCTTTTCTCAGATCAAAACAAGATGTTAATAGATCTTGACAGGCTAGAACATTAGGCCAAATCTAAGAAGATAAAATTTAATAAAGATAAAGGCAAAGTCATATATGGGTTCAAAAATTAATTTCACAAATACAAGATGGGGGAAGCCTGACTAGATAGGAATTGCTATGAAAAAGGAGCTGAGATTTTAGTGAACCAGATTCAAGAAGGTGTGATATGTGAGCTCAAAAAGCTAACACAATCTTAGGCTGTATTAAGTTCAGGAGCAGGAAGGTGATGGACCTGTTGTATTCTGCATTAAGACCTCATCTAGCATGCTAGTCTGGATGCCACATTTTAGGAAGGACTGTATAGCTTCTAGAGGAGGGCAATCAGGATGATAAAGGGCCTCAAGATCATGCCATATGAGACCTGACTGAAGGAATTGAGGAAGTTTACCCTCAAGAAGAAAAGATTTTGTGGGGCAGTTAATTCTTTTTAAAAACTTTAAGGCATAACTCAAAGTTTTAAAAACGTGTTAAAAATTGTTTTTACTTGCAAAAAAACCCACAAAACTTTAAGGGTTGTCCTACGGAAGAGGGATTAGATGGGTTCTACTTGGCTGATAAAAGCCAGGACTAATGCCAATGGGTGGAAGTTGCAAAGGTTCAGTGAAATCGAGGGTTACTAAAAGGAAATTTTCCCTGATAGTTAAAAGTCATCTGAAAGT
Source organism: Petaurus breviceps papuanus (assembly GCF_028583685.1). Lineage (NCBI taxonomy): Eukaryota > Metazoa > Chordata > Mammalia > Diprotodontia > Petauridae > Petaurus > Petaurus breviceps. Next base: position 26,426,840 of record NW_027186296.1, read on the forward strand.
GGAATAGGCTGCCTTGGGAGGGAATGAATTTCCCTATCTAGTGATCATCGAGCAAAGACTGGTATTCAAGCAGGTTGTGAAGTCTTTTCCTATGAGAATCTGTCAGCATGAGTTACTTTAACTGAACCCAGATGTAGTGAGAAATGTACTGGATTTGTACTCTGAAGACTTGGGTTCTAGTCTCAACAATCCTACTTTATAATGACATGGCATAGTATCAGTCCCATAGCTTTTCCAAAGCAATAATCCTCACAAAACCTACCTCACAGGGCTATTCCAATAATCCATCAAAATCATGTAAATGTGATTGCACATGTATAACATATATCGAATTGCTTATGGGGAAGAGGAGGGGAGGGATGAATAGAATTTGGAACTCAAAACTTTAAAAAGAAAAAAATGTTAAAAAATTGTTTTAACATGTAATTGGGAAAAATAAAATAGCATCTAAAAAAAGTCAGTTAAGCAAAACAAAATAAAATCATGTAAATAAACTCTTACGCACAAAGCTGCAAGTAGGTAGATGATCAGATCCTGTATTCAAATTTGACCTAAGAAACTTACTAGCTTTTTGATCCTAGGCAAGTCACATAACCTCTCAGCCTCAGTTTCCTCATCTGTAAAATGGGAGTAATAGTAGCACCTACTCCAATGGTTGTTGTCAGGATCAAACGAGATATTTGTTCAAATGCTTTGCAAACCTTAAAGTGTTATATAGAAACTATCTATTGTCATTATTATTCATGTAGAGTAAGTAACTGATTTATTCAATACAGTGAATGCACTTGGGACCAGAGTTGAGAAAGAAATTCCCTAAGGTATTTCTGAGGTCTTTGTTGTCTCTAAAGAATGTGTGGAGATACAGCTTCCAGGTCTCTATACTGTCTTAAAGGATGTTTAGGAAGATAGAATATAGTTGACCTTTTGCCTGCTATTATTTTCATTATTAAAAAAAAATAAAAGCATGGACAAGAATTGCACAGGATGAGAATATGTAGAGGGACCTTGAGCTGCACTCATAGAGCCCTTCCTCTTTCTTCCCCACTCCCCTTCAGACAAGACCATAAACCCATTGAATAATTGTATTGTTTCAAAATAGTAGCTGCTTCTTTCTTTATCTCTCTCTTTCTTTGTTTTTCTTCCTTCCTTTCTTTTTCTTTCTTCCTTTCTTTCTCCTTTCTTTCTCTTTCTTTCTTCCTTCCTTTCTTTTTCTTCCTTCCTTTCTCCTTTCTCTTTCTTTCTTTCTTTCTTTCTTTCTTTCTTTCTTTCCTCTCTTCTTCACCTCCTTCTCCCTCCTACTCCCTTTTTCTCTTCAATCTTTGCATTTCAATTTTGCTGAACTAGAGCAACAGTTTGGGGGTCGCTGGCCCGGTCTGCGCAACCTGAACGGAAAACGCTGTCAAACAGGGAATGTGCAGTAAGAAGAGAGTTAAAGGTGAGTGCCGATCGACCCCGTGTATTGGCTTACACTCCATTCTGTAGGGCTGCTGTAAGACTGATCCCGGCAGGAGGAGGTGGGGGAACCCTCCCGCTAATCTCCTGTCACTCACTCCCACCCCAGGTCTGGGCGTCACTCCCGCTGTTCGTAGAGCTCAGCCCTGGCGGAAGGACAAATAGTCCAGGCAGCAGTACTAACACCATTCAACTAACTGTGGAGCTGTGCCTCTGGCAGGAATGCAGCTGCAGCAGCTTGGGGGTGGAGGATCCAGACCTGGCAGCGATAGGGCTGGGAAGGAAATGAGACAGGGAAGAGCTGTTAAATCTACAATCTACTCCAATCTAGCCGCCACCCCCCACCGCCTCCCAATGTTGTTCCCTGTTCTCGGAAGCTAGAGGGTTGGATAGCGCTCCCAGAGAAAAGTAATTGGATTCCCAGCTTCCTCCACCCAGGCTAAGAGGAAACGAACAGCTGCTGCTCATTTGGGGTGGGAGCTTGGGGTGGGAGGAGCAGCTGGCCCCCAGAGTAGCCTGGAATCCACCAGAGGCCTGTTTAACAGGGAGGTTATTCACTTATTCACTTTTAGAAAAACAAAACAAAACACTCAGCTACCACTACCACCAATAACTCCTCCCTGTCTAAATCTTCCACAAGTGTGCCCATGAATGGGACCCTTACCGGTCTCAGAGCAAAGAAAAAGTTGTATCCATGATGGGGACCATCGAAATATGAGGACCCAGGTTGACATTCATGACTTTCTTCCAAGCTGTTGATTCCCAACCATGTCAGTTTACCCAACTGTGACCTGAAGGGCACAGCCAATTGCATTAAAACTCAGCTTGGGGCCAAGAAGAACCTTTATAGTTTTGTGGCAAGGTCCTACTTGCAGTGGGGGCAGGGGAGAGGTTCGGGAGGAAGAGGTAGCAAAGACTTTATCAGGAAATGAAAGGAACTTACAGTTTACAGCTGAAGCCGCATGGCTGTACTGAATTTGGAGTTAGAGGTCTGGATTCGAATCCAGAGATGCTGGCTCTTCCAATTTCTCCCTTGTAATGCTAGTCAACTCATTCAACCTTTTTCTGCTTTTATTTCCTCATCTGTAAAATGAAGGGAAGGAGGTGAAATATCCTTCCAGCTCTAAAACTAAGATCCTATGGATTTATGTTCTCACTGATATGGACGAGACCTTCAGTAAAGATGGTGATCTATCCATCTTGTGTATTCTAGTCCATAAATTCTGGTATTTATTCTAGTCTATAAATTCTGCACAGGGCCATTAAAGGTGCTTAGTGCCTTTCCCTAAACATTGTGTGGGTAGCAGCAGAGTGTATAAAACAGGCTGTCCACTGACTCTTTCTAGCTGTTTCTACCTGTCCAGTCCCCCTTTTCCAGTTATATATTTCTTTGTGTGTGTGTGTGTGTGCTTTTTTGGAAGGCAGTTGGGGTTAAGTGACTTGCCCAAAGTCACATGGCTAGTAATTGTGTTAAGTATCTGCGATCACATTTGAACTCAGGTTCCTGACTCCAGGGCCAGTGCTCTATTCACTGCACCACCTAGCCACCCCTCCAGTTATATATTTCTTTGGTAATAAAATTTATGCTGTGTTTTTTTCTTCACAGTTCTTCATTGCTAATATGTTGTAGCTTATTCATATCCCTTATGTATTTCTCCATTGCCCTTTGGGTGACTTGCAACTGTAATTCTTCAGATACTTTAAAGAAAAAATGAGAAATCAATCTGAAAAGATAGGGTGGAGCCAGAGTGATATGTTTTATCCAAGAAACAACTGGGAGTCACTGGAACTTCTTGAGCAGAGGAGTGTCATGGTCATTTATGGAATTAGCCCAAATAATTAAAGAGAAAATTGAACTCTTATCTGATTTTTTTCAGAGAAATACCTCAATTCTCTGCTTTGCCGTGGCTGGAAAGATCCGTGCTAAGGGAACAGTGTTCCCCTTGCCCTTGATAGAGAGGTTGGGAGGAGCAGGATGGAATAGAAACTGTGACTGACATGAGAGAAAAAGCCTAGAAATATTCCACAAACATTTCTCTGCTCTCATTCTTCTTGATTATTCCTTTCTTCTTGAAACTTTCTCATTTCTTGGCATCTGTAACACTAAATAATTCCAGTTCTTCTCTCTCTGATGATTTTCTTTTTAAAAATTCATTGGCTCCTATTATTCCTCCTGGAACCTACGTATAAGTATTTCCTAAGGGTCTATCCTTGGACTTTTTGACTCTATATACTCTTGGGGAATTCATTCATTCTCATGGCTTCAGTGATCACTTTCTCCAGTGCTGTCCTTTATCCCCATTCTCTATATTTAATGACGTACTAGATATTTTCAGTTTAACGTCCTATCATCAACTCAAAATGTCTAAAACTCAACTCAGCATTTGTTTCCCTAACATAGGTTTCCTTCCCAACTTTTTTCTGTCAGTGACATTACTATTCTCTTGATATCTCAGGTTTGAAAATTTGGGCAGCATCTTTGGCTTAGTCTTCTCTTTTATTTCTTAGATACAGATTATCACCAAATCTTTTTTTTAAATTTTTAAATTTATTTTATTTTATTTATTTTTTTAATTTTTTTAATTTCAGAAAAACCTGGAAATACTTACATGAACTGATGCAGAGTGAGATGAGCAGAACCAGGTTGAAACAGTACACAGTAACAGCAATATTGTATGATAATCAACTGTGAATGACTTACTATTTTCAGCAATACAATGATCCAAGACAATTCCAAAGGATTCATGATGAAAAATGCAACCTCCAGGGAAAGAACTAATAGAGTCTGAGTGCAGATAGAAGTATACTATTTTGTGGCAGCCAGGTAGCACAGCAAGTAAGAGCACCGGCTCCAGTGTTGAGAAAGACCTGGAGATCGAATCCCGGGCTCAGACACTTAGCACCCACCCAGAAACACCTGGCCGTGTAACCTTGAGCAAGTTACTTAACCCCAATTGCTTAAAAATTAAAAAAAAGAAAGAAGTATACTATTTTTTCACTTTGTCCATTTTTTCATGTTTTTTCTTGGTCTATGTTTTCTTTCACAAGATGACTAATGTGGAAATTTGTTTTGAGTGACTGCACATGTATAACCTATATAAAATTGCTTACCATCTCTGGAAGGGGAGAGGGAAGAAGAATATTTGGGGCTCAAAAAGAATTTTTTTCAAAAAAAATTTTTAAATGAATGTTAAAAATTGTTTTTATATATAATTGGGAAATATCATTAAAAATATATATTGGTCCCTTTTCATTTTGACTTCTGCCATATCAGTCTAGGCTTAGATTAGTGCAACAGTCTTCTAGCTGGTCTCTCTAACTTTAATCCTGTCAGAATTTTGTCGTTGTTCAGATATGGGCACTCCAGGTATGGAAACTTAATCCATAAACACAGATTAGTAATTTTTAATCTTATTGAGTTTCCTAAGGCACTGAAAGTTTAAATGATTTGCCCATGGTTGTATGTGTATGTGTGTATACATACACACAAATATACACACATGCATATATGTATGTACACTTATATATGGAGTACGTGTCATATGTAGCACTTAAATTCCACAGCTCAATTTAACTAACACGCATTTATTTAGTGCCTACTGTGTTCCTAGAAGCCTAGCTCTATGCAAGGAGTTGGGATATAAAGGTCAAAAAGGAATAGTTTCTGCCTTCAAGAAGCTTATTTATAATTACATACACATACACACACATACATTTTGTTGTTGTTAGTCATTTCAGTCATGTTGAACTCTATATGACCCCATTTGGAGTTTTTTTTGGCAAAGATATTGGAATGGTTTGCGATTTCCTTCTCCAGCATACACATAAATACATATACATATATAAATAGCATATGTATAATTATATGTTAATTTTGGGAGTGAACAAAACGAAGAAATAGAAACTTAAACAGTTAATACCCAGTGTTATAGGGAGTTTAAGAAAGACCTTCTCTAGAAAGTGTCCCTTGAATTGAATCCTAAATGGGGCTAGAAATTCCAAGATGCAGAAGTCAGGAGAGAGAGAATTGTAGGTACAGGGATCAATTTTGTGCAAAGGTATGGAGGCAGAGATAGAATGCTACATTTAGGGAACAAAGTAGACCTGTTTGGCCAAGATATAGAGCGAAGAAGTAATGAGAAGTTATTCTAGATTAGAAGGATAAGTTTAAAACATTGTGATGAGCTTTAAATGACAAACAGGGGAGTTTGTGTTTTATCTTAGAAGACATAAGGAACTACTGAAGCTTCTTAAGTAAAAAAGTGACATGTCAGACCTGTGCTTTAGGAATATGGCAACTTTATGGAGGATGGATTAGAGAGGAAAGAGACTGTAGGCAGGGAGATCAATTAGGAGGCAACTTCCTTAGTCCAGCCAAGAGTTGTTAAGGGCTTGGACTAAAGTGAGAATGAAGAAAAGGGGACAAAATAATAGATATTAAAAAGGTAGAGTCAATAGGATTTGGAAAATGGTTAGTTATGGTCATTAAGAGTCAAGGATAACTACAAGTTTTCAAATCTGAGTTACTAGAAAGATAGTGGTACTCCCTCCAATAAATGAAAGTTGGGAAGAGAGGTTGTTTGAGAGGGATGATCTTCCTCATTCCAAGGCTTGACCTTTATCCACTATACCATGCTGCCTGTCTTTGAGAGAAAAGTCTTCGAGAAGCACTTTTCATGACACGGTCAGCTATTTCGTTAGGAATGATGGCTAAGCTCATCTACATGACTTTCAAAGTCATCCATAATTTGGATTCTCTACCTCTTCAGTATTATTTTGTCCTGGATCCTAGTAGTCATTCTTTGCATAGTCTTTCAATAGCCCATAAACATAATGTGCTATGTTATTATTTCTGATTTGCTTATACTCTTTTCACACAATTTCTTCACCTTTTGGAATGTCCTTTCTGCTTCTCTAAGTTTATAGAAATCTTATTTCCTTATCTTTCAAGACCCAATTCAAATTTCACTTCTGCCATGAAACTTTCAACAACAATTTCAATACCAATTCCCCTCTTCTCTGAACTTCCATTGCATTTTAGAATTTTCAATGAACCATTTCACAACTAATTAGAAGGATTATTATTATCATTATTTACAACATCAACATCATCAACAACAATAATTACTACTACTATTACTGCTGCTGCTGCTACTACTACTACCTACTACTACTACTAAGATGATGCTGACTGAATCCATAATTTTATTGATATAGGGAACTCCCAGGTAATGAAACTCTACCAATGTAATACCAACTGAACTTCAAGAGCTTTTAAGAAGCCAAGTGACTTTCCCAGGGTAATACAGTTAGGATACATCAGAGGTAACAAACCAGATATTCTTGGCTCTTAGGTCAGCTCTCAATCTACTGCAGCTTGAAGTCTCTCTTCACAATTAATTAGTATTGGTAAATAGTCCAAGTATATTAATCTTACCTTTGCCCAATTTAATTATGTTTCTTCAAAGGGAGACCATATATTAATTATACGATAAGACCAAGAAATAATTATTATATGGTCTTTTCTCTGAATAGGTGTTTTCCTTGGGAATGTAAATTATATAACACCTTGACTTTTTGTAGAAGATACATTTTCTTTTTTTGAGGCAATGGGGGTCAAATGACTAACCCAGGGTCATACAGGTAGTAAGTATCCTGAGGCTGGATTTGAACTCAAGAAGATGAATGTTTCTGACTCTGGGCCCAGTGTTCGATCGACATGACCCCCTACCTGCCCCTAGAGGATACATTTTCGAATCAATTCTGCCAACATATAATGTTTGCTGACACTTTATAGATTAGGGTTTGTAAAGCAAGTCTTATAGAGGCTGTTTGTTTCTTCAGCATCATTTCTGTAATTTGGGTAGTTGCCTCTAGATGAATGTGGTTCATAGACTCACAGGGACTCTGAGTTAACAGGGCCATCTTTTCCACTTGAACAAGAATTTTTTCCAAGACTTAACCAACAAGTGATCACTCAGTCTCTGTCTGAAGTTCTCTAATAAGGGAGAACCTGCTACCTACTGCGTCTCTCTATTTCACTTTCATGTATCCCTTACTTTATGAAATTTTCTCTTAATATTTGTTAAATGATATATTTTATTTTTTTTTTGAGGGATGGAAAAGAAACATGGGAAATAACAACCAATGGAATTATCAATCACCTGGATACACTGTAAGGAACTATTAGCAATGCGAATATAAAACAGTCTTTACCTGAGACCTTGTGAGGTATATGAGGAAAGACAATATGGTATAATGGATGGATAACAGTCCTCCAGCATGACTTGGGTTCTAGTCCCACTTCTGTACCATATTGGATGTGTGACCCTGGGTCGTCTGAATACTTTAGTAAACTAATTCAGTTGGTAAATATTAAGTATCTACTATGTGCCAGGCATTATGCTAAATTGGGACACAAGGAAATGAAAAAAATCAATTCCTGTTCTCAGAGCACTCATAGTCATAATGGAAGAGAGAACGTGAGAACAACTTACAAGAGATACATAAATTAAACTGGAGATATTTTCAGAGGGAAAGCACTAAGATTATGGAGGATTGGGAAAACCTTATTGCAGAAAGTAAATAGGACTTTATGTGAGACTTAAAGGAGCCAGGATAGAAAATGAAGTGGGAGAGTGTTCTAGGCATGGGGGGGGGGGGGGGGGGAGGACACTGAGTGAAAATGCTTAGTTGGAAGATGGAATGCCATATGCAAGAATATCGAGTAACCCACTGTCCCTTGTTCGCAGAGTATGCAGAGAAGAGTAAGACATAAGAAGGATGGAAAGTTAGGAAGAGGCTGAACTATAAATTATAGAGAAGGTCCCAACTTACAATTGTAGAGGTTGTTTTGTTATCCAGGAATTAAAAAGTCCAATCCCTGTCCCTGAGGTAAAAGCATGTGTACTGTAGTCTTCTTACAATTTTGAATCAAAGAACTTGTGTTGATGAGTTACCCCAGTTTGTAACTTTCTCTTTGTAATGTACTAGATAGAAGGTATTCTATTAACTTTGGAGTGCTTAGTTTCTGTCCATGCAAGGTGTAACTAATTTTATTTTATTTTTTATACACTAGGGGAAGATTTTAAGCTGTTTTTTTTTCCCATGCATTTATGGCTCCTCCATCTTTCCCAAACAGATTAGAAATAATAACATTAATAATAATAGCTGACCTTAACAAAGGGTTTTAATGTTTGCAAAGTGCTGCAATTCTTTATCTCATTTGAGCAGCAACAGAAAGATGAGAAAAGATAAGAGTGTATGACTTCTTTTGGGCTTTGTAAAATCTTATGATGTTATTTTTCCAATCAAGAAAAGGCTTCCCAAAAGTATAATGCAGTGGAATGACTGGTTGGCCAGGAGTCAGGAGACACCTGTGTTCAAATCTCACCTCAAACATTTCCTAGCTATATGCCCATCTTTTCCATCTACAAAATGGGTATAGTAACATTAATAGTGCCTACCTCAAAGGATTGCTGTGAGAATCAAATAAGATAATATAATATGGGAATGCAAATTTTTATTATTCCTCACTAACCCCTCCTGTCTTTTTAAAGTCCAATCTTGTATATAAGTTAACATATCAATTTGCTCAATATTATACATTAACTACCAGAGGAAGCTCACTATTATTTCAAGGTCTGATAAAAAAAAAAAAAGATTTGCTCTGCATTTTCTCTTGAAATGAGTAAAATAGAAGAATTTTTAATAGATATACAGTAGGTTTTCTTTCAGTGAAATTCCTGGAACTTGACCTAATTGACCAATGTGCAATCCTTATCTGGAATACTCCATTGACTAGCTGAATGGGCTACACCCAAATTCTAAGAATCCATTAGTCTATACAAGACAAATGGAAGTGTCAACATGCTTTGAAAGGAGTTTTTAGTAATGCAAGTATAAAATAACTTTTATTTGAGCCACAGTACAGTATAGTAGAAAGGGCAGTATATTAAGAGGAAGAAAATCAATCAATAAACATTTCCTAAGTGCCTACTATGTGCAAGTCACTGTAGTAAGCCCTGGATCAGGGTTCTAGTTTCCACTACAGCATTTTCGTAACTGTGGGACCTTGTATACATCACTTAAAATGTCTAAACCCTAACTGCCTTATCTGTGAAATTAGGCTAACTATACTTGAATTGGAAGAAGGCAGGGTACTGAGTCAGATTTTTTTTTGAGGTTTCTTCTGGATCTAAAATATAATTCATATTTGTATAATACTTTAAGACTTGCAATGTACTTAGCTATATGTCCGTGGAGAGATCTCAGTTTCTCCATCTGCAGAATGGAGATGATAATATTTACAGTACCTACCTTAAAGGAGTGATGTAACAATCAAGTAATATACTATGTAAATGTAAACTTTTATTATTCCTCACTAACTCTTCTTGGCTTTTTAAAGTCTAATATTGTATATAAGTTCATTTATATCAATTTGCTTAATATCAATTAATTAATATTAATAATTAATATTAAACTACCATAGGAAGCTCATGGGTAGGTAGCAAATGTATAATTATTCCCACTTTATGGATAAGTAAACTGAACTTTGAGAGGTTAAGTCACTAACAATCAAAAAGCAAGGCAGGATTTAAAGCCAGACTCCTGAATCTTAAAGTCGACACACTCACTATCCACCATGCTAAGCCAATGATTCTGTGAGATAAGCAAAATAAATCAAAGCATAAGTCAATTATCAGATTGTTCTGAAACATTTAGGCTATTAGAACTTAGATTACTTTGAAAGGTTGTAGAACCAGTTTTCATTTGGATTTGGGATTTGTTTATTCTGCTTAGAACTAATAGTACTAATAGTTTTGGACAGCCTGTAGTATTTCCTGCTGGGGAGCAGGGGTTGGGAGGAGGGTTGAGATTTGCCAATGATCAGGATATTCTGAGTCAGGCCTACTTCAGGCCAGGTTAACTAAGTCAGGCCAGGCTTGAGGTTAGAATGCAGAGAGACACTTGGGACCCATAAATATAATAAAAACGACTTTGCTAAAATGAAGTTAAAAAAGGATACAATTCTAAATATTAAAAGTATACTAACCAAGATAAAATGCTATGCTCTTCCACCTTCATAGTCACCATGGAAATCAGCAATGCTATGACAGAAAGATATCCCACCAAAACAATGGATATTTTGCTAAAACCTTAGAAACTAACTTCCCCTATACTGAGTCTTTTATGCCTCAGAAATAAGGTAGCCAAGCCAATGATACACCCCAAAAGAGCCTCCATACCCTCGTAAAGGGAAATTAGTTTAGCCTATACCTATATGGCATTAATAAGGAAATTTAATTAATTAATTAATTAATAAGGAAACCAGAACTGTGAAAATTCCCTTATCCTTCTTGGGGAACAAAGGGCAGTACCCAATCTGGGTTCCAATTCATAAGCCAGAAGCTGGGAAATCTTAGGAACCCAGTTTTCTTTTGAATGCTAAAAACCCGTGGGCTAAGATGAAAGCAGAAAGCTGGGGTTGAGTGTTAATTTCAAACCAGGAAGGTTCACATAGAATCAAGAGGTATGTGAATGGGTGTATTGGCAAAATAATTGGACATTTTAGGGAAGCTGTGTACATTCTCTGTCCCTGTCCCCCTCTGTCTTAGTCTGGGTCCACCGTGTCCCATCTTAGACTTGTCGATGAGGCTGTGTCCTCTTAATGGAGTTATTTACAAATGGATCTAGTTCTGTGAATATACCATACTACTTCCAAAAGTAATGCTATTTATTTATTTTTCTCAGTGTGGTTATAGGTCTTATATATAGTTTTGTCTCGCTCACCTTGGGGAAAATGGTACATTTTTATGTTATGACCAACACAAGGAATCTGTGGTGAAGACAACACAAACCAGAGCCCAGCTTTAAGAGAATTTCACATATCATTTGGAGATAAAAGCCAAGATGTTGATTTAATTAGCACTATGTTCTCTTCAAATGTCAGTGACTCCATTGGGGGAGGGGAGAAATGAGAGGAACTTCAAAGGGTCATAGATCTAGAGTTAGAAGGAACCTTAGAAGTTATTTAGTCCAGAGATGTCAAACTCAAATAGATATGGATCCCTATGGGCTACACATAATGACTTCTTGTTCAGCTGGTTTTTTAGTCCCATCTTGTCTCTTTGTGGCCCCATTTGGGGTTTTCTTGGCAAAGCTACTGGAATGGTTTGCCATTTTCTTCAGCTAATTTTACAGATGAGGAAAGAGAGGCAACAGGGTTAAGTGACTTGCCCAGGGTCACATAGCTAGTAAATGTCTGAGACCAAATTTAAATTCAGGTCTTCCTAATTTCACGCCTGGAGTTTCATCCACTGTGCCACCTAGCTGCCCTGTATAATGGTTTAGAAAACCACAAATTAATATTATCTTTGTTGTATTGTATTTTTATTTATTTTGTTACACATTTCTCCAGTTACATTTTAATCTGGTTTAGGCCTTAGTCTGGAGTTTTGTGGGCTGCTTGCAGACTAAGCTAGTGAGTTTGATACCTCTGAATTCTAGTCCAACTCTCTCATTTTGCAGATGAGGAAACTGAATCGAGAGAGGTGCAGTAACTTACCCAAGGTCACATAGATAATAAATGGTAGAGCTAGGATTAAAATCTGGGTCCCAAGACTTCATGTTCAGGATTTCAGTTCCAACATTTTTTCTAATGCATGATGATGCTTCCCCAGGCTGGTGTTCAAAGATAATTGTCGTCTGGAAATCCAGATATTGTGTCCTGATAAAAATATTATTGAAAAACAATCAGAATTGAGAGAAAATAATACTGTTAAAAAATTTAAACCCTTCTAATTCTCCTCCAGGGGTTCTTAATCTAGTGTCTGTTGATTTGTTTTAAAAAATATTATGATAGTCATATTTTATCTTATTTTATTTTTGCTTTTTGGAGGGCAATCGGGATTAAGTGACTTGCCCAAGGTCACATGGCTAGTTTTTGTGTTAAGTGTCTGAGGCTGCATTTGAACTCAGGTCCTCCTGACTCCAGGGCTGGTGCTCTATTCACTGTACCACCTAGCCACCCCAGATAGTCATATAAGCCGCCCCAGATAGTCATATTTCAATATAATTGATTTCCTTTGTAATCCTATGTAATTTATTTTATGCATCTAAAAATATTCTAAAAACAAATCCATTGGCTTAACCAGCATCACAGGGGTTTGTTATGCAAAAAAGATTCAGAAACCCTGTTCTGCCTCAAATTCTTTATTTCTGTAAATGGTACTACCATCTTCTTGGTCCCCAGGCTTGTAACCACAAAACCTTAATCCCCTCATCCTGCACATCTAGTCAACTGCCTAGTCCTTTCAATTTTCCCTCTTCAATCTTTAGTTAGCAGTTTCCTTCTTTATTCCCACTGTGAGCTCTGTGTTCAGGCCTCAACTCATAGCTTCCTAACTCATCTTCCTGCTTCTAGTCTGTCCTTTTTCTAACCTTCATTTAGCTGTTTAGGTCATCTTCCTAACTTCCTACTTCTTCATCTTAGAATTCTAGAACCTCCACAGTCTGGCTTTACCCTCCCCTTCTAGCATTATCTCTTACTATTCCTTTTTCTATGGTCTGTCTACATTCCCCCAGTCAAAGCGCACTTCTCTCCACCCCCTCTTCCAGCCCTGCCTTTTCCCCGTCTCCTTGCCTTTATCTTCTTACCCCTGTTTGGAATAAATTTTTCCCCATCTTCATCTGTCGAAGGCCCTCCTTTTTTCCTGGGCCTGACTCCAATGTCACCATCTCCATGAAACTTTCCCTGACCTTCCCAGAAGAAAATCATAGCAACCTCTTAAAATTTCTCTTAGCACTTTACCTAAATCTCCCTTATTCACTTGCCTCACCCACTCTCGAATCATAGTTATTTTTGTGCTTGTCTTTCTCCATCCCCTTTGACTGTAAACTCCTTTAGAGAAGGGTGTGTGTTATGTATATCTTTTTATTCCCATACACCTAGCACAATGCCTTTCACAGTAGGCACTTAAATGTTTGTTGAATGTCTAATGAATTAACAGAATGCATCCAAGTTTCTGAAAACACACAAACAAAACCCAACAATATTATTTGGCTAAAAAATGAAATAAAGCAAATTGTTTGCTTCAATACTCTAAAAGATCTGTGATTTATAATCACATAGTTGGAAGTAGAAGAGACCTAACACAATGCCTGGCATATAGAAGGTGCTTAATAAATGGATTGACTTAGAAGTTAATGAGCAATTGGGGCCCAGAGAGTTTCCGTGACTTGTCCAAAGTGATATAGGTAGCAAGCAGCATGGTTAACGTTCTTACCAAGGCTTTCTACCAAGGGAACCAAGGGCAACAAAATAAATATATAATTTATGTAAAAAATATATTATAAAAAATAAATTATTTTAGTACTTTTCAAGATCATTGAGTTGACTAGAAAAGGAAGTAAGTTATCCTGTGATAATCACAGGGGAGTATCCTTCTTAGTCATTGCCAGCAAGATCCTCTTTAATAGGTTGATCTGTCACCTGGAAGATGCATCTATCCAAGAGCCAGTGTGGCTTCAGAAAGGGCTGAGGACTGGTTGATATGGTGTTTGCTGTCCAGCAATTCCAGGAGAGATGCCAGAAGCAGAACAGAGGTCTGTACACAATGTTTATTGATCTCACCAAGATCTTTGATACTTACAGTAGTGAGAGTTAGTGGAAGATCATGGCAAAATTTGGTTGCCCAAAGTTCATCAGTATTGTAAGACAATATCATGCCAGCATACTTACACTGGTTCTGGATATTGGACAATGTTCTTGAGCTTTCCCAGTTACCAATGGAGTGAAGCAAGGCTGTGTGCTTGCTTGTGTGCTTTTTAGCATGTTTTTGGTAATGTTGTCACATGACTTCAAGAGAATGAAGACAAGATCAGCTACTGATGACAAATTATTTAACTTGAAAAGGTTATAAGCCAAAACGAAGGTGTAGTGAGAGTTAGTATGTGACTTTTTATTTAGATGATTCTGCATACAGTGCAGGCTCTGAGGCTGAGATGCAGCAGAGTATGGGTCGATTCTCTGCCACTTGTGCTTATTTTGACCTGACAATTAACACCAAGAAAACAGAGGTTCTCCACCATCTAGGACCATACCATCCATATGTGAAGCCATTGGTTACTACAAGTGGAGAAATTTTGAGTCTATTTATCTTGGCAGTATAGTTTCCAGGGATACCCAGATAGAAGATTAGGTTGAGATATGTATTGCCAGAGCTAGCTCAGTGTTTGGAAGGCTCCAAAGGAAAGTGTGGAAGAGAAGAGGTATCAGGCTGACTACCAAACTGAAGGTCTATAGAGCTGTTGTGCTGGTCTCATTCTTGTACAATTGTGAAACCTGGAAAGTCTACCAGCAGCATGCCAGGAAATTGAGTTGCTTCCATTTGAATTGTTTTTGGAAGGTTCTGAAGGCTAACTGGAAAGAAAAGGCTCCAGAGACTGAGGTCCTTTTTCAAGCTGAACTTTCAAACATTCAAACTCTACAACAGAGTGTATGTCTGATGGACTGGCCATGTTGTTCCAATGTCAAACATACGTTTGCCTAAAAGACAATTTTATGAAGAACTTGCACAAGGCAAGCACTCATACAGAGGTCAGAAGAAGCAACATAAGAATACTCTCAAGGTTTTAGAATCAATTGTGAGACATGGCAGACCCTGGCACAAGATCACCCAACATGACATACCCATATCAAAGAAGGCTCTGTGCTGTATGAACAAAGCAGAATTTCAGTAGCTAAAAAGAAATGCAAGATGTACAAATTTAGACACATCTCCACTCCAAATGTTCATGTAGACTATTTGTACCCAACCTGTTGTAGAGTCTTCTGAGCGTGTATTGGTTTGATCAACCACAGTCAGGCACGCTATACCTTGATCCTGACATAGTGAGGTCATTTTGGTCCTCTTCGAGCACAAAGGACAACACTGGAGTTCATTGGCCTGAGCCTACCAATTACAGAACATAGCCCCTTTACAATGGCCAAAATCTTTCATCATCTGCTGAGCTTTTTACAAACTCTCTAGTCCTCAGATGACAGACAGTTTGCTTCTATTTGGTAAAATCTACTAGAGCTTGGACTTTTACAAGCATAGCCTTCAAGAACCCTTGATCATCTCTATACCACGATAAAATATTAGAGTGCAACTTTAGGGAGGAACAAATAACTATGTAAATAACAAATAGAAAGGAAACAAAATTATATTTTTCAATTTTCTAACTCCCATTTAAATCTACATCAAAAGACTATGGCCTCCATGAGTTAATAAAAAATATACATTCTGTGTTTTAATAGTGTAAAATACTTAAAAAAAAAAAACTGAACTTATTCAAGACCAAAGATTCCTCGACCACCAAAAGTAGTGACAAATTCTTTTTGATCCGATATGCCAGCACCAATTTAGACTTTTCCTCAGGCTTTTTTTACTTTCCCATTCCCAGGGGGAAAGTTGACATTCTGTGAATACAAAAGATGTTTCAAATATTCAGTGACACCCTTCCATCATGTTACTGATTATAGTTAGTAAGCTGGAGGTAATATGTTCAAAGATTATAAACAACAGGAAGAATCCTGTAGGCTTAATGCAAATGAAACAGGAAAAATTATAGTGGGATATTTTGGATTTATGCAAGAATGTGCCAATCACCAAACTCTAATGTGTATTTGCATACATTAGAGCCCCATCCCCCCAAATGCTGGTGCAGTGAAATTAGAAATTCAACAGATGGCCTCCAAATAAAATATGTCTGCAAAATATGAGAACAATTGTTCCTTGGCTCCTCTGAAAGGGTGACTAATCAAGTGCAGTTTGAATGATTCTTTCAAAGTCATCCAACTCATCTTCTTAGACCACCAGGGGGAGTGAGTTTCAGACTCAAGGAAACTTCTACTGAAAATCAAGGTCCTTGGTTAGTTAAACATTGAGCCCTTAGAGATAGGCAGAGTATTTGGAAAAACATGTGGCAAGAAAATTAGAAGGCATAGTCTCTACCCTAGAAAAGCTTATAGTTAATCTCTATTAACTATGCACACTGAAATAACCTACAAATAATTATAGCAAAGCTTCATAATTCATTGTAGTTGCTACCTTGAAAATCTCAGCAAACTACAAAATGATCAATAGAACCAGCTCACCCATGACCTTACAGAGAGAAGAAAGTGTATATTTCAGTGACAACTTGTCCATAAAGGGTCCAGAAAGGTGATACCTGCTCAGGCTCTCACTGGATCTTATATCTTAGATTCTTTTCTTTTCTCCTCTTATCATTCTTGGATATAATAAATTATATTACATCATTGGGGGGACATTAATCATGTTTATTATATTATGATATTTAATATTTATGACATGTTTGTTATTTTATGACATTTACTAAGCTTATCAGAAGCATTTATATTCTTGCTCAGCTTTGTTGTTTTGTTACTTGATCATTCAGAAATGAAATTAATCCACAATTTGAGTTTGTGCCCCAAATGTCCTTTATCTGCCACATCACATTTATGTGCAATATGTGTGCCAAGTGGTGTAACACAGAAATACACCATCCTGGGTCTCTCTGGAGATCTAGAAGAAGAAATAATCTAGACATTAAAACCATACAAAGCCTCTGAAGGAAAGAGTCACAGTCCTACATAGGAGGACCACTGCCTGACCTTCACTTCCAGAACAGTGATAGCTGCTGTATTGAAATACTGTCCAGAAAAAAAGTTTTATTGCATCTAAAATCTTGTAAAAAAAAGAAAAAAGAAAGGTAGATCATCTCTTCTTTTAGTGACTACTGGAGTGCCTGGCATAGAGCAGACATTTAATAAATGATTCCTGAATTTCAATATGTGGAGATCATAGAGATACTGTCTAGACTTGTGATTTTACTAAGGGAACAGTGGGCAAACTCTATTACTGCATGTTGGTACTTTTTTTTTTTTTTGCCTTTCGGAGGGCAATTGGGGTTAAGTAACATGCCCAAGGTTACACGGCTAGTTTTTTGAGGCCGGAACCGAATTCGGGTCCTCCTGACTCCAGGGCCAGTGCTTTTACTCACTGCGCCACCTAGCTGCCTGCATGTTGGTACTTTCTCTGCTCTTATAGTCTTTAGGGTCTTGCCTGGGAGCACCGAGAAGCCTTTCTGGCTTCAAGGTTGGCTCACTATCCATTAGGACATGCTGCTCCTCATTAGCACCTTTTCTCCTAGTGGCTAGTACAATGACTGCAATATCATAGGCACTTAAATGGTCACTGAATTGTTCAATTGTAATACATGGAAGTCATGCAACAAAAAATTTAACAGTAATACTGAATAAACTTTAATTTCTAGATTTTTTCCTCCCTTTTTTACATGCTTTGCTGGGGAGGGAGACTTCCCCCAAAGCCCTGAACAAGATTTCTGTCAGCTCATGTTGTGTTGAATCATAACAAGTAAAACCCTGGGTACACCCAAGCTACGACCCCAACCAATTCCAAAAGAAACTGGTGCTATTTACACTAAGTAAATACTTGAAACTCTAACAAAGCTGAGATAAAGAAGATGGAAGTGTTTTCTTCTGGCTGCTAGCAACAACTGTTATCACCCCTTTGTCCCATTCAGTAAACTTCTACCTTTAGGATCAAATAGAAAATCCTCTCTTTGGTGACTATAGTCTTTCATAACCTGACCCTTTCTTACTTTTTCAGTCTTCATACACTTACTCCCCTCCACATGCTCCATGATCCAGTGACACTGGCCTCCTTGCTCTTCCTACAAGACACTCCATCTCCCGAGTCAGTGTATTTTCACTGGCCATGCTCCAGGTCTGCAATGTTCTCCCTCCTTGGCTTATTTTTTGAAAGAAGCCTCTCTCAATCCGCTTTGCCACTAGCACCTTATGTCTGAGATTATCCAAGTTATTTTGTGAGTATGAGTATACATAAGTATGTACTTACACAATATGCATATAAACACATACATAGTATGTATATTGTTTATACATAGTTGTTTATATGTAGTCTTCTCCATTAGATTGTTAGCTCCTTGATGTCTTAAACTGTTTTCTCTTTTCTTTGTAATCCCAGCATTTCACATGGTACCTGGCATATAATAAGTGTTTAATAAATGCTTGCTGACTTGATTTGACTATCAGAACTATAACTACCTTGTGCTGTGGGGGTCTTGTTTCAGGGTGCTAACATGGAAGGGCTGCAGATTTTCCTCTCTTTAAGTTGAACTAGATTTCGTGGGGCTTGGTGGCATGGAAGACCAGGTAGGTAAAAGTAGGAAGGACATAAGTCTTCTCAAATATCATGTCCCAAGGCCATCCTTCATGCACTGTTATACTTTGCTTTTGATTACCAACCTTAGCCTCTACAAGGAGAAAGGACTACAGGTGTGTATCACCTTTGGCTATCTAAAAAAATTTAAAAGGCATGTATAAAAGATAGAAGCAAGGTCAAGTAATAAGAGAATGAACACAAAAGAAATGCACTATTCCTTAAGAATAGTGCTGGGGACATTAAAGCTCAGGTTGAGTTGAGATTGGCAATGAAGACTAAGAACTGAAAAAAATGACTTTTGAAAAGTTATGTTGGGGGCGAGAGGAAGAACAAAAAAGGGATAGTATCATTAATTGGAGTATATGGAAAGATAGTATGAGATGATGACAAGAAGACTACTCACTATTTTGCTACTGTTTGCTTCACTAAAGTCTTAAAAATGAGAGGAATAGAATACAAATGATTAACAGGGAGTTGGAACCCAAGATAACTGAGGAGATAAGATCAGAACACCTTGTTATCCTCAGGGAGTACAAATCACTTGGCCCAGACAAATTATATCCCAGAGTCTTGAAAGAAATTATATCCAAGAAAACCTGAAAGAATTGGAAGATAGAATTGCAGGGCCACTCTGAAAATATTTTTAAAATTATGGAAAATGGGAGAGATGCCACAGGCTTGGAGAAGGGTAAATTGTTTTCTCAATTGAAAAAAAAAAAAGACAAAATGGTAGAATCTTCAAACTTTAGGCCCATGAAATTGACTTCAATTTCTGACCAAAGTATAGAATATGTAATTACAGGGGTAATTTGTGAGCAATTAGAGATAAATAGTGGGGAGTAAAAATTAGAATGGCTTTGTCGAGAGCATATCATGCAAGACTAACTTTATTTCATTTTTTGACAGTTATTAGACTTTTAGGTCAGTAGAATATTATAGTGTTCATAGACATTATAATAATGTTATTGTGTAAAGATTCAGCATACCTGAATTTTAGCTAGGGCATGGCCAAGATAAAGGAATGTGTAGGATAGATAGAGGGGTTCAGAAATGGCTACATTATCAAAGTCAAAAAGTAGCCATTAATTAGTCAATGTTGACTTGGGGGAAGGTTTTCACTTGGCCATTGCCCTGTACTATTTAATGTTTTTATCAATCACCTGGACAAAAATCTGTGGAATACTCTGTATTGATTTGAAAATTGCGGAGTTCTTTTAATGACCTCAAAATGTCTTCTTTAAATAAAGGTATATATTTTTATTTTATTTTTAGAATTCTGTTTTTATTCCTTTTTTTATTCTTTAATTCTAAAGTCTAGATATAAGTGTGTTCACATATGTTGTGGAATAGGATATCATTGTCTATTAAGGTGTGAATTACTATTATGTACAGCTTACTTTTATTTTTTAGTGTGCAAAATTTTCATGTAATTTATAACTTATTTGTGATTCCTTCAGGGCTTTCTTCTGTTTTGGGAGGGGAAATCTTAGGGAATTCTCCCCCTTTCCTATTGAAAAGCAAAAGAAAGCAAAACTCTAGTAACAAATGGGTATAATCAAGCAAAACAAAGTTGCACACAATCATATGAAAAAATGTACATCTCATTTTGCCTATTGAATCAATCACATGGTATTATGGTCATTACAATAATCAGTGTTCTTGAGTCTTTCAGTGTTGTTTTTCTTTATGCTGTTGTTATTATATAAATTGATCTCCTGGTACTACTCACTTCACTTTGTATCAGTTCATATAAATTTTCCCAAGTTTCTCTGAAGCCATTCCTTTCATCATTTCTTACATGAGAAAGTATTTCATAGCATTTATGTACCCTAATTTGTTCAGGCATCCCCCACATAATGGGTATCCCCTTAGTTTCTAGTTCTTTGCCACTACAAAAAGAGGTACTATAAATATTTTTATCTATGTAGGTACTTTTTGTCTTTGTCTGAATTCTTTTAAGCATAAGCTAAATAGTAGCTGAGGCAAACGCTATGTACAATTCAGTGACTTCTGGGACTTAGTTCCAAATTCCTTTTCAGAATGATTGAACCAATTGACAACTCCACCAACAGTACATTAATGTGCCTTTTTTCCCACATCCCCTCCAACATTTGTCATTTTCCTTTTTTCCCTGGTCATTTTTGGCAGTCTGGTGGTATGATGTAGAGCTTCAGAGTCACTTTAATTTACACATATCTGATTATCAATAATTTGGATTTTTTTTCATGTGACCATTGATAGCTTGGATTTCTTTCCTTGAAAACTCCCCATTCATCTTTTCTATCTTTTGACCATTTTTCAATTGAGAAATGGCTCTTATTCTTATACATCTGTATTTTTGACATACTTTAGAAATGAGACCTTTATTAGCAAAACTGTCTATGGTTTTTTTCCTAAGCCAAATCACTTTCCCTTAATGATTATTCTTTTGCCTTTTTTTTTGGAGGGCATTTGGGGTTAAGTGACTTGCTCAAGGTCACACGACTAGTAAGTGTTAAGTGTCTGAGGTCAGATTTGAATTCAGGTCCTCCTGACTCCAAGGCAGGTGCTCTGTTCACTGCACCACCTAGCTGCTCCTCCCTTAATGATTTTTACTGAATTTGTTTAGCTTGTACAAAAACTTTTTAATTTTGCATAATCAAATGTCTACATTTTACTTCTGTGACCCTTATTATCCCTTGCTTGGCTATGAACTTTCATCCATGGATCTAAAAAGTAATTTTTTTCCTTGCTCCTTTAATTTGTTTATGATGTGACCATTTATATATCTAAGTCATGTGTCTATTTGAAGCTTACCTCCTGGTGTGAGTTATTGGTTTATACTTAATTTCTGACAGATGACTTTCTAGTTTCCCCAGCAGTGGGTCCTTATATAGATACATGACACCATAGTGCACAGAGGACTGGGTCTGGACTTGGAAAGAACTGATTTGAAATCCAGCTTCAGATACTTAGTAGCTATGTGACCCTGGGAAAGTCATTTAACCCTCTATTTGCCTCAGTTTCCTCATCTATAAAATGGAGAATTTTATGAAAAAAATACCTCTCAGGGTAGTTGTGAAGACCAAATAGGATAATAGTTGTGAAGAGCTTATCACAATGCTTGGCACATCATAAACACTATATAAATGTTAGCTACTATTATTGTGATAGAGTGCTGGGCCTGGGGTCAGGAAGACTTGAGTTCAAATCCCATCCTCATACCCTTAGTAGTTGTGTGACCTTGAGCACATCACTTAATCTTTATTTACCACAGGGCTGTTATGAAGATCAAATGAGATATTTATAAAGCATTCAGCACAGTGCCTGGCATATAGTAGGCACTTAATAGATGTTATTCTCTTCTCTTTCTTCCACTTCCCTTACCTAAGCAGCAGGATTTTGTAATTATCAAATATGAAGTTACTAGCTTAATTTGGTTTTATATGTTGACAATCTAATCTATTCCATTGATTGACCTTTCTTTTTTTTAACCAGTACCAAATAGTTTTGATGGTTGCTACTTTTTATTAGCAAAATTGCCAATTTTTTCCAAGTCAAAACTCTTTCCCTTATAATTTTTACTGCATTGATTTAATAGTTTTTGCAAATTAAAAAAAATTCTATATAATCAAATGTATATATTTTATCTTCTATGATCCTCATTATCCCTTGCTTGGTTATGAACTTTCCCTCTTCCATAGATCTAAAAAGTAGTTTTTTTCTCATTCTTTTAATTTGTTTATAATGTGACCATCAATATATTAAAGTTCTGTACTGTTGTTGAGATCCGGTACTGCCAAAGGCCTATATTTTTTCTTTTTTTATTAATTTGTTTGTTTATTTTTCGTTTACAAGATTCAATTCCACAATTCCTTGAGTTTCAAATTTTGTCCCCCTTCCTCCCCTCCCCCCTTCCCATGGCGGCATACAATCAAGTATAGGATCTGCAAAATACTTTCACATTAGACATTAGTCAGGTTATAAAGATGGATTGTATCAGATGGAATGAAAAATGGCAAAGAGGAAATAAAACCAAACAAGAAAAAGAAAAAGATCAGGTAGTTTGCTTCAATCTGGATTCAAACTCAGTTCTTTCTAGTTCTTTCTCTGGATGTAGACATCTCTCTCCAACATGAGTCTTTTGGGATTGACTTATATCACTGCATTGCTGAGAAGAGTCCAGTCTATCAAAGTTGGTCATCACACATACATTGTATCTGTAATTGTGTACAAATTTCTCCTGGTTCTACTCTTCTCACTCAGCATCAGTTCGTATAAGCCTCTCCAGATAAATATGAAGTCCATCTGTTCCTCGTTTCTTATTACATGAATATACCACAATTTGTTCAGCCATTCCCCAATTGATGGGCACTCCCTTAATTTCCAATTCTTTGCCACCATAAAAAGAGCTGCTATAAATATGGTGTTAGATAATGGTCTATGCCCAGTTTCTTCCATACTATATTCTAGTTTTCCCAGAAGTTTTTGTCAAATAGTGAGTTCTTATCCCAAAAACTGGGGTCCTTGGGTTTATCAAACAATAGATTACTATAGTCATTGACTGCTGAATCTAGTGTGCCTAATCTATTCCATTGATCCACTACTCTATTCCTCAGCCAGTACCAAGTAGTTTTGATGACTGCTGCTCTATAATACAGATTGAAATCTGGTATAGCTACTCCACCTTCCCTAGCATTTCTTTTCATTAATTCCCTTGATATTCTGGACCATTCTTCCAAATGAATTTTGTTACTATTTTTCATAGCTCAATAAAGTAGTTTTTTGGTAAATTGATTGGTATGGCACTAAATATATAATTTAATTTGGGTAAAAAGGCCTATATTTTTAATGCTAGTATTCTCCTAGTGATGTTTAATGACATGGGACTCTCATTAGTGAAAATCAATGCCCTACAATTGTGTGAGGGGCAGGGTGGAGATGGAAAGAGCAAGAGAAGGAAAAATTCCTCTCTCTTCATTCTTAAGATCTTCATAAAATTTCTTCAGTCTCTTCAGTCTTCTTCAGGTTTATCTGGTCTCTTTAGGCTCCATAGTTGCTTTGGGCACTTCTGGCTTCCAGCTTTGAGAAAGAAGATGGTTGATTTAAACACCCCCTTCAGATTGGCAGAAGAAAAGACTCTGGGAAGAAGCCAACATGAGAGGAGCTTGCAGTCTCCAACATGTCCCCATCCCAAGCTTGCCATACTAGAGTCTTTGCAGAACTTCCCCTTGGGTAAGATCTAGAACTCTCTCTCTCAGTTGAATTGTTACCTTGCTCCCAGTGGGAGAGCTCCTTTACTCTGTATGATCTGGTATGCATGCTACTATGTATACTTTTTCTGATTTGTTTTGCTGTCACCCTGGATAAATGGGTTTCTTCACTATTTCTTATGTGTGTTCATTGTGGACCTGGTATTTGATAGGAAAGGAGTCAAGGCTTGGATATAAAACTTGGGATCCCAGCCCCCTCAGATAATGAAATGGTGATCAGAAGTTAACTTGAATCTGAAAATGACGTTTCTTAGATTTAACAATACTTAAGGTAACAGATAAAATCCCAGTTTGGCATTCTTTATCTCTGAGAAGAGCAGAGTATCCACGCTTCTGTATCCAATATCCTGATTCTCATTCTAGCAGTAATTAAAGTCTTTCCTGGAGAAGGATTAGGGGAAGAAGAGGCTAAAGAAATCTATTCTGCCTCCCTTCCAGCCACACATGGCAACTTCATATTACATGTGGGGGATAGCCTTTGCTACAAAAGAATGACACAATTCCTCAGTTCTTTGATATCACTGGATATGTTTTCTTATCAGTCATTATCAAGATGCAATGAATTCTAATTTCAAGGGGAAATTTCTGGAGAGCAGTTTTGTTTCTATCACTCTGATCTCTCAAACTTAACCTAACAATGAATAATTAATTTCCTGTCATCAACCCAGGAAAGTGCTTTGTCCTTATAGATGTTCACAGAGCATGAGCTGGGTGACTAGCAGAAAGACTAGTCACTAGTGCCTATGAGCCCATGATCTATGCATCCTTTATACATTATGATTCCCAAAGTTAATAATTTATGCAAACCCTTGTAGGGTTGTGTCCTTCAGCCAGAATTAAAGGATCTGTGATTTTGTCCATGTATGTGATCTCTCTGTCAACCCAGATTATGACCTTTTTTGCGACAGTACATAAGCTTTGAAAGATGCTGTTACCAAAATATTCACCACCCCATGGCCAACCTAGTGATGGACCTTTTTGAATTTATCCAAACTGGTTCTTGGAAAACAATATCAGGCTATGTCCCTAGAACACTGTTGGCTAATGCTCCCCTTCAAGGTTCTGGGGTAACACTGAGATACAGTGGAGTTCTTTTAATGCTATAACAACTTTAACACTTATTCTGATGCCATTTTGTTATCTATTCTATATCATTAATTGACCCCATAATTAATGTCTCAACATTATTTAACCAATTAATATCAATGAGCTTTTTGAAACAGTTACTGAGAAGATTTAGCAAGAACATAAGTACATCTCCTCCCCCTCCCCCCAACACTAGGTACAGTCTCTCTCCTTTTCTACTTTGATCCTTGTGGAGAGTTGGTTCAAACCAAGTATTTGTCCCATTAAGTTTATTTCTGAATGTAGCATGTCCACTGGTTGAATTGTTTCTTTGCTGCAACGGAATATCTTTCCTCCAAAATCCTCTCCTATTCCTGACTTTCCTATTACTGTTGAGGACATCACCATCTTCCCTATCACACAGGCTCCCAATCCAGTTGTCATCCTTGATTCTTCACTCTCTTATACAATCTGTTGTCAAGTCCTGTCATTTTTCAACCTTATAATATCTCTCATACATACCTTATCCTCTCCTCTGACACCGCAATTACCCTGGTATAGGTCCTCATCACCTCCTCTCATTGCAACAACTCATTGGTATCCCTGCTTCAAGGACCTCCCCACTCTAGTCCATCTACTTTCCAGCTATCAAATTGATTTTATGGTATCTATATTAGCTTTCTGTCCCACTCAATGACCTCCAGTGACTTTCTTTTATCTCAAAGATCAAACACAAAAATTCTCTGTTTGATTTTTAAAGATCTTCATGTCCTTGTCTCTTCCACTTTTCTAGTGTTCTCATACTTTATTCCCTTCTACATAGCTTTGATCCAGCAATAGTGGCCTCCTTGCTCTTTCTCTCACAGGACCTCCCAACTCTGCATTTTCACTAACTGTCCACCATACCTAGGATATTCTCTCTCATTTTCTCTCCTTGTCCTCCCTAGCTTCATCCAAATTTCAACCAAAATACTACCTTTTGGAAGAAGCCTTTTCTAATCTCTTTTAATGCTAATGCCTTCCCTTTGAGATTATCTCCAGTTTACCCTAAATATATCTTGTTTGCTTATAGTTCTTTGTATGTTGTCTCTCTGATTAGATTGTGAGCTCCTTGAATGTAGGGACTGCTTTTTGACTCCTTTTTTTGTTCCCCCAGAGCTTGGCACAGTGTCTGACAAATAATAAGTATAGACTCAACCTAACTTGCTTCTGGATTTTGCTTTACTAATCTCCTAACTGGTCAATTTTAATATTTTTAAAATCAGTACCTAATAGTTTTGATGATTACTACTTTGTAGTATAGTTTTAGATCTGGTACTGCTTAGCAGCCTTCCTTTCCACTCCCCCCCCCATTATTTCTCTTGAGATTATTGATATTTTGTCTCTCCAGATTAAAATTTTAAGCTCTATAAAGTAACCTATTGTAGTTTTGTATGAGATTGAATAAACAAGTTAATTTAGGCAGTATTATCATTTTGTTATATTATTAAAGACTGACCACCTACAATTATTGTATTTCCAGTTACTTAAGTCTGCTTTTATTTCCATAAACAGTGTTTTGTAGTTGTATTAACATCCTGTGGGTGTATTTTGATAGGTAGATTCCACAAATAGTTTATACATTGTGTAATTATTTAAAACAAGATTTCTCTCTCCATTTTTTTCTTGCGGGTTTTGCTAGAAACATAAGGGAAGGCTGATCATTCATATGGGTTTATTATATATCCTGATACTTACTAAAGTTATTGTTTCAATTAATTCCATTTGAGACTAGTGTTTTCTAAGCAAACCATCATGCCCTCTGCAAAAAAAGATAATTTTGTTTCTTTCTTGCTGGTGCTTAATCCTTCAATTTCTTTTGCTTTGCCTTATTGTTACCACTGACATTTCTACAACTATATCAAATAATAATGGTGATGATGAACATCTTTGTTTTTGTACCTGTCCAAAACTATCAAAATATCACATCATGCTGCTTCTTTGTTCTACATAGAAACTATTTACCCTGCTAAAATAAGGTCCACTTATTTCTATGATTTAATTTTTTTTTCAAGAAGTAGAAATGGATGTTGTATTTTGTCAAGCTTTTTTCTGGGTCTATTGATATAATCATGTGATTTTTGTTTTTTTCTTATTAATAGAGCTTACTATATTTTAATTTTTCTAATATTGAACAAACCCTGAATTCCTGTTGTAAATACAACTTGGTAATTACATGTATAATGTTTTTAATATGTTCTTATAGCATCTTTGCTAATATTTTACTCATTATTTTATTGCTAATATTCATTAAAGATATTTTAAAATAATTTTTTGTGTTCATATTTGTATTGTAGAAGAAATTTGGTAAGTTCCATTCTTTTTCTATTTTTGCAAACAGTTTATGTAATGTTGGAATTATTTGAATGTGTGATATAATTCATTTTTAGTACATCTGGTCCTATGGACTTTTTCTTATATTTGACTTATTCATTTCCCCCCCCCCCCAAGATTGGGTTATTTAAATTATTTTTTGTTCTGTTAGTCTGGGTAATTTATATTTTAGAAATATTTGTTGATTCATTTAAATTCTAAATTTTAGCATAAAATTGGGCAAAAAGTCTCTAATAGAGCTTAACTTTTGGGACCCAAGACAGCAAAGTAAGCAGGAAATTGCCTGAACTCTCCCATACTAACCAGCAAACAACTGTAAAATAGCACTCCCAAATGAATTATGGAATAGCAGAACCAACAAAATAACCAGGTTGAAATAATTTTCTACTCCAAGACAACTTGGAAGGTCAGCAGAAAAGGTCTGTCTCACTTGGGTTAAAGTGGAATACAATCCAGGGCAAACAGTGTCATCACAAACCAGCAATAGCTCCTACCTCAGCAAGCCAATTGGAGGTCCTGAGCCCCAGCATAGTACCAGGTGAACAGGCAGACACTAGCAAAAGGCCCTCACCCACATCCCTCAGTGCAACATCAGGCCAATAGACAGATACCTGAATCACTGCACAGCACCAGCCACCTCCCCAACCCCACCCCCACCTCAGCATAGCACCAGGTAAGCCACTAGATTCCCACAGGCCTGACACAGCAAAGGGTCCCCATGGGCCTCAGGGAAACATCAGCATAGCACCAGGCAAACAGCCAGGACCTGCAGCCCTTGGCACAAGAAGCTTGGGACAGTTCCCCTTCCACCTGAAAAGCAAAGCTCAACTTAAAAGTAACAAAATAGGCTGGAAAAGATGGGAGAAAGAAAGGAAGAGAAAGAAAGAGAGAAAGAGAGAAAGAAAGAAAGAAAGAAAGAAAGAAAGAAAGAAAGAAAGAAAGA
>NW_027186296.1:26455189-26518735 GCF_028583685.1 Petaurus breviceps papuanus
AAGAAAGAAAGAAAGAAAGAAAGAAAGAAAGAAAGAAAGAAAGAAAGGGAGGAAGGATGAAAGGAAGGAAGGATGGAAGGAAGAGAAAGAAAGGAAGGAAGAAAGAGAAAGGAAGGAAAAAAAGAAGGAAAAAAGAAGGAAGGAAGAAAGAAGAAAGGAAGGAAAGAAAGAAAGGAAAAAAGAAGGAAGGAAGAAAGAAAGAAAGAAAGAAAGAAAGAAAGGAAGGAAGAAAGAAAGAAAGAAAGAAAGAAAGAAAGAAAGAAAGAAAGAAAGAAAGAAAGAAGGAAAGAAAGAAAGAAAGAAAGAAAACCATTGATAATTTTTATGGTGACAGGGAAGATTAAGAAACAAACTCAGAAGAGGACAACAATGTCAAAATGCCTACATGCAAAGCCTCGAAGAAAAATGTAAATTGGTCTCAAGTCCAAGAAGAACTCCTGGAAGAGCTCAAAAAAGTTTAAAAAAATTAAATAAGAGATGTAGAAGAAAATTTGGAAAAGAAATGAGAGTGATGCAAGAAAATTATGAAAAAAAAGCCAATAACTTGATAAAGGAAATACAAAAAATGGAAACACACACACACACACAATTTTACTAAAGAAAACAACTCCCTAAAAATAGAATTGACCAAATGGAAAAGGATATACAAAAAAGCTAACTGAAGAAAATAACTCCTTAAACCTTAGAATTGGGTGAGCAGAAGACAGTGAGTCTGTGAGACATCAAGAGCCAATCAAACAAAATTTTAAAAAATTTTAAATAGGAGAAAAGGTAAAATGTCTAATTGGAAAACCAACTTACCTGGAAAATAGATCCAGGAGAGAAAATTCAATAAGTACAGGACTACCTGAAAACCATGATGAAAAAAAGAGCCTGGACATCATAATTCAAGAAATTGTCAAAGAAAACTGCCCTGAAATCCTAGAACTAGAGGGTAAAATAGTATTTGAAAGAATCCACTAATAACCTCCCAAAAGCGATCCCAAAATGAAAACTCAAAGAAATATTATAGCCAAATTCCAGACTTTCAAGGTCAAGGAGAAAATATTGCAAGCAGCCAAAAAGAAACAATTCAGATATCAAGGAGTCACAGGATTTAGCAGCTTCAATATTAAAAGATCAGAGGACAGAGAATATGATATTTCAGAAGACAAAGGAGCTGGGACTACAACCAACAGCCACCTACCCAGTGAAACTGAGCATAATCTTTCAGGGGGAAAAATGCGCATACAACAAAATAAAAAGCTTTCCAACTTTCCTGTTGAAAAGATCAGAGCTGAACCAAAAAACTGATTTTCAATTTCAAGATCCAAGAGAAGCATACAAATGTAAAAAGGAAAGAGAAAACATAAAGGATTCAATAAGGCTAAACTGTTTATCCCTACATGGGAAGATGATACTTGTAATTTTTTTTTTCTTTTTGGAGGGCAATTGGGGTTAAGTGACTTGCCAAAGGTCACACAGCTAGTTTTTGTGTTAAGTGTCTGAGGCCAGATTTGAACTCAGGTGCTCCTGACTCCAGGGCCGGTACTCTATTCATTGCACCACCTAGCCTCCCCGATACTTGTAATTCTTAAGAACTGTATTACTATTATCACATTTAGAAGGAGTATACATAGACAGTGGGTATGGACATAAAGTGACTTTGAGGTGATGACAAAAAAATTTAAAGATTGCAAAAGAGAATTACACTGGGAGCAGAAAGAAGGAAGAGGTAGAATAGGGTAAATTATCTCACATGAAGAGGCACAAAAGACCTATTACAGTGGAAGAGACCAGAGAATGGACAGTGGGCATCACTTGAACCTTAATCTGATTGGAATTGGCTCAAAGAGGGAATACTATCAGTTGAATATAGAAATCTATCTTACCCTATGGGGAAGTAGGAGGGGAGGGAGTTTTCTACACCCAACTTAGTAATCATAACTGTGAATATGAATGGGATTGAATTCTCTCATAAAATGGAAAGAGATAGCTGAGTATTAAAAAAATCAGAATCCTGCAGCATACTATTTAAATGAAACACACTTGAAGCAAAGAGAATCACACAGAATAAAGGTAAGGGACTGGAGCAGAATACGTTTTGCTTCAGATAAAGTTAAAAAAACAACAATTATGATCTCAGACAAAGCAAAAGCAGAAAATAGATCTAATTAGAAGAGATAAGGAAGGAAACTACATTTTGCTAAAAAGTATCATAGACAATGAAGTAATATCAATACTAAACATATATTCACCAAGTGGTATAGTATCTAAATTCATAAAGTAGAAGTTAAGTGAATTACAGGAGGAAATAGAAAGCAAAATTATTCTAGTGGGGGACCTTAACTTTCTTCTCTTAGAGCCAATAAACCTGATCACAAAATAAATGAGAAAGAAGTTAAGGAGGCAAATAAAATTTTAGAAAAGTTAGATATGTGTAGCACCAATGAAATATCCACAGTGCCAAAGGTCACTATAAATGTACCAACATATTACTCGATTGCAAAATATAACAGACTCTCCATACAGAAAACAGAAACAAAACATTTAGTCAGACACCAGAAAAACAAATCCCAACACCAGGAAACCAAATCCATCATAACAGCATAGAAGTTAATGTACCACAACATAGGAGAGAGCCACACCATCCATTAGCCTTCCCTTAAACCAACACAAGCCTAGCATCACAGCAGGTGGCAAACACCAACATTTACTCACAAGCCTAACTGTCTCACTTGGATATGTCCTCTCCTCTCACCTTGTCTAGGTGCTCTTGACTTCTAGCTTCCTATGTGCTCTGCTCCACCCTTCAGCAAACTCCTCCCACCACAGGCTCCATGTGATTACATTCAGCCCATTAGGGGGTAGGATATATCTTCAAAGCAGGGAAGGTCTTCAAATTCCCTTAGACTTATTAAGGGGCAAGAAAGATTCTATTACCATTACACTATGACAGACCTCTGGAGAAAATTGAATGGAGATGGAAAAGAATATACCTTTTTCTCAGCTGTACATGGCACCTACACACAAATTGATCATGTATTAGGCCATAAAAACTTCAAAACCAAATGTAGAAAGACAGGAATATTAAATATATCCCTTTCAGATCATAATGCAATAAAATTACATTCAATAAAGGGCAGTGGAAAGATAAATTAAAGATTAATTGGAAACTAAATAATCTAATACTAAAGAATTAAGTGGGTCAAAAAACAAGTCATTGAAACAATCAATAATTTCATTAAAGAGAATGATGACAATGAGATGACATACCAAAATTTATGGGATGCAGCCAAAACAGTTCTTAGGGGAAAATTTATATCTCTAAATTCTTACATGAATAAAATAGAGAAAGAGCAGATCAATGAATTAGGCATGCAACTAAAAAAAATAGGAAAAAATTAAAAATTGGAAATTCTGAAAACCAAAGGTGAAATTAATAAAATTGAAAGTAAGAAAACTATTAAGCTAGTAAATAAAACTAGGAGCTAATTTTATGAAAAAACCAATATGATAGATAAACCATTGGTTAATTTGATTTTAAAAAAGAAAGAAAACAAACCTTCCAGTACCAAAAATGAAAATTATGAATTTACCACCAATAAAGAGGGATGCATATTGATTCAATATTAGTAAAATTAGCATAATTGACCAATGTCAATAACAAAATCAACAGGAATCATATGATTATCTAAATAATTGCTGAGAAAAACTTTTGACAAAATGAAGTACTGAAACACTAGATAGCATAGGAATAAATGAAGCTTTCCTTAAAATGATAAGTAGTATCTATCTAAAACCATCAACTGACATTATCTTTAATGGAAATAAACTAAACACCTTTCCTATAACATCAAGGGTGAAGCAAGGATGCCCATTATCACTACTATTATTCAATATTATTGTAGAAATCTTATCTGTAACAATAAGAGAAGAAAAAGAATTTGAAGGAATTGGAATAGGCAATAAAGAAACAAAATAGAACACTCTTTGCAGATGATATCATGATATTCCTAGAGAATCAACTGAAAAACTACTAGACATAATTAACAACTTTAGAAAAGTTGAAGGATATAAAATAAACTTATATAAATCAGTATTATTTCTATGTGTTACCAGCAAAGTCCAGCAGCAAGAAATAGAAAGAGAAATTCCATTTAAAATAATTGCACACAATATAAAATACTTGGGAGTCTACCTGCCAAGACAAAACCAGGAACTACATGAACACAACTACAAAATACTTTTCACATACATAAACTCTGACCTAAACAATTGGGAAAATATCAATTGCTCATGGGTAGGTCATGTCAACATAATAAAAATAACAATTCTGCTTAAATTAATTTACTTATTCAGTACCATACCAATCAAACTACCAAAAAATATTTTGTAAAGCTAGAAAAAAATAACAACAGAATTCATCTGGAAGAACAAAAGGTCAGAATTATCAAAGGAATTAATGAAAAAAAAATGTAAAGGAAGGTAGCCTAGCCATACTGGATCTCAAACTATGTTATAAAGAGGTAACCATCAAAATTATCTGGTACTGACTAAGAAATAGTGTGTGTGCAGGATCAGTGGAATAGATCAGGTACACAAGTAATAAATGACCATAGTAATCTTGTGTTTGATAAACCCACAGCTTCTGGGATAAGAACTCACTATTTGACAAAAACTGCTGGGAAAACTAGAAAACAATATGGCAGAAACTATGTATAGACAAACATCTTATACCATATACCAAGGCAAGATCAAAACGGGTACATGATTTTGACATAAAGGGTGAGCAAGGAATAGTTTACCTGTCAGATCTATGGAGAAGGGAAGAATTTATGACCAAACAAGGGATAGAAAGCATTATGAAATATAAAATGAATAATTTTAATTGTATTAAATTAAAAGATTTTGCAGAAACAAAACTAATGTAACCAAGATTAGAAGGAAAACAGAAAGCTGGGAAACAGGAAATGTCTCTGATAAAGGCCTCATTTCTTAAATATATAGAGAACTAAGTCAAATTTATAAGAATAAAAGCCATTCCCTAATTGATAAATAGTCAAAGGATAAGAACAGGCAATTTTCAGAAGGAGAAATCAAAGCTATCTATAATTATATGATGAAATGCTCTAAATCATTATTGATTATAGAAATACAAGTTAAAACAACTCTGAGGTACCACTTCACACCTATCAGATTGGCTAATGTGGCAGAAAAGAAAAATTATAAATGCTGGAGGGGATATGGGAAAATTGGGTGAACTGATTCAATAACTCTGGAGAGCAATTTGGAACTATGCCCAAAGGGCAATTAAATTGCATACCCTTTGATTCAGCAATACCACTCCTAGGTCTGTATTCCAAAGAGATCATATAAAAGGGAAACAGACCTACACATGCAAAAATATTTATAGGAACTCCTTTTGTGGTGGCAAAATATTAGAAATTGAGGGGATGTCCATCAGTTGGGGAATGGCTGAATAAGTTGTAGTATATGAGTGTATGGAATACTATTGTGTTACTAGCTGTGTGACCTTGGACAAGTCACTTAACCCCAATTGCTCTGCCTTCCACCCTCAAAAAAAAAAAGAAAGGAATACTATTATCCTATAAGAAATGATGAGTAGGTAGATTTCAGAAAAACCTGAAAAGGCTTTCATGAACTGATGTGAAATGAAGTGAGCAGAACCAGGAGAACTTTGTACATAGTATCAGCAACATTGTGTAATGATCAACTATGGTTGACTTGGCTCTTCTCAGCAATACAATAGACAATTCCAAAGGACTTATCGAAAATGCTAGCCACATCTAGAGAAAGAATTAGTGGAGTCCAGTGAAGATCAAAGCATACTATTTTCACTTTTTTGTGTGTGGTTCTTTTCTTTTGGCCTGTTTCTTCTTTCACAACATGGCTAATATGGAAATACATTTTACATGATTGCACATTCATAATTGTAAAGCCAAGCATGAGCAGCTTTCCAGAGAACTGCTGCTGTGAATAGCTTCAAGGTTCTGATTACATAGTATAGTGAACTGTCTATTTATTCAGCAGTAAATTAAAGCAAAACATTCATAGAACTCAAAGTACAACATTCCCAATGTCATGACATAACAACTTATCACTAAAATGGCCACATAGTTTTCACCAAAGTGTCCATATAGTTTTAAACAAATTACAATCATTTAGTAACTCAATCATTTAGTAAGTCCTTAATTCAGTCATCCTTAAGGAGGCTTGTCTCTTTAATGAACACAAAGTTCAAAGGTCAAAGTTCTTCACCCCTACACCATAGTAAATTATAATCTCAGTCAGCATCAGGTACCCAAGAAGAGATCTTTTCATCTTGACTTGAGGCTGGCGCTCAGCTTCCATGGTTCCTTTTCCAGGGTCCCAGTTCCTGCCCAAATCTACACAACTGTCACCTGGGTTCAAAGGCAGACAGCTATCAGTCCCTTATCCAGCTCCTTGTCTACTTCTTCATCCAGTGTCTTGTCTAGTTCCCTTTCCATAGTGAAGTTCACAGTGTCCAGTCCACCTCAAGTCCTTCACAGTTCCTGTTTCTGGGAAGACAAAGCTTAACAGAGCCACAATAATATTCATGCACATTGCCAGCACCATCTTCGATTCACTATCTGCCTGTGAAATCAACACAGATCCACCAACAAGGTCTGAGAACTCGACACAGATCATCGGTATAGAAATCAACACAGACCCACAAACAAGGTCCAAGAGGTCAACACAAATCATCAACAAAGAAATCAACAAAGACCCACAAACAAGGTCTAAGAAGTCAATACAAATCATCAGTAAAGTCCTAGGACCTCCAAAACCCTCTTCCAGGACTTCTGTAAACAGACAACCAAAAAATCCTCTTTCAGGGCTTCTAGTAAGGTCCCAGGGCTTCTGTAGAAAGTATCTACAAACATAGAGTGCTGGGATACCACAAGTTTCTCCTTCTCCACCACAAGAGCTCCCTTCTCGGTTCTGCTCTCTCCAGCCTGGGCCTCTCCTTATATAAGGTCATTAGCTCCTCCCCAGGAGTTCAGAAGGTCTAAGGTTCACAAGTTGTGGGATTCACAAGTTCTGAATCTTAATACTTGATACAATCATGAGCTGAAACAAGGTGTTAACTACTTCTTTGCTTGCCATTACAATAACATATCAAATCGCTTATCATCTTAGGGATGGGATGGTGAGGGAGGAAAGGAGATAATTTAGAAGTCAATATTTTTTAAAAAATCAATGTTAAAAATTGTCTTTACATGTAATTGAAAAAATAAAATGCTATTAAAAGTCTAATAATTCCTCTTATTTTCTCTTTAGTTGAGAATTCTCCTTTTTATATTGATATTAATAATCTGGTTTTCTTTTCTGTTTTTTAAAAATCAGATTAGTTAATTGCTTATCATATTTATTTTTAAAAATTTGTTTTTTGCCTTTGTTAATCTTTTTATTCTTTTTGTAATTTATATTTTTGTGTTTATTTGGGGATTTTTAAATTTGTTGCTTTTTTAGTTTTTATTTGCATATTCAATTCATTGATCTATCATTTCTTTTGTTGATGAAATATTTATTGATATAAATTCCCCTCTCATGATTGCTTTGAATCTCAAGAGTTTTGGAATATTTTCTTCCTTTCATCATTTTTCTTTGATGAAATTATCTGTTGTTTCTTAGATTTGTTCTTTGATCCATGAATTATTTTTTTTTAAATTTTTGTGAAGTTTTCTTTTTTCTTTTTCTTTTTGGAGGGCAGTTGGGGTTAAGAGATTTGCCCAAGGTCACATGGCTAGTTTTTGTGTTAAGTGTCTGAGGCCGGATTTGAACTCAGGTCCTCCTGACTCCAGGGCTGGTGGTCTATTCACTGCACCACCTAACTGCCCTGATCCATGAATTCTTTAATATTAGATTAGTTTCTATTTAAATTTGAATTCCTTTTACATAGACCTTTTATTGATTATGCTTTTTAAGTACATTGGTGCTAATAAAGGATATGTTTGATATTTTTTGCTTTCTATATTTGTTTGTGAAGTTTTTATTACTTACATATGGGTCAATTTTTGTAAAGGTACCATAAATATCTTGAAAATATCTGTGTTCCTTCCTATTCTTTTTCAGTAGCTACCAGTTATATCTCATTTCTAACTTTTTAGAAGTTCTATCAGTTCTTTAACTTCTTTCCAGTTTATCTTTTTATTACATCTGCTTAGTATTTTTTAGGTTATCTAATTATCACAATTTCCTTCTTTCTACTTCCTTTTGGTACTTGAATGATATAGCATCTGGTGCATATATAATAAATATTGATATTATTGTATTATCTCTGATTCCTATAGGCATAATGTACTTCTTTGTTTCTCTTTTAACCGCATTTATTTTTACTGTTATCTTGTCTAAGTCCATGATTGCTACACTTTTTTTTAGTTCACCTAAAACTTAAAACTCTTCCCTGTATATCTTTTATAACAGTAGCAAACACCTAGTAAAGTGACCTTGGGCAAGTCACTTAACCTCTCTGGGCCTCAGTTTCTTCATCTGTAAAATTAGGAAGTTGGGCTATTTTTTATTACAAATCTATGATCCAATGATGCTTTGAATCCTTGGTAATCAGTTATCTTCCTATTTTATTCCTTATCTGATATCAGTGATGGGGAGGATGGTAGAACAAGATCCTCTCTATTGTTATATCTTTCAAGGAATCTTGAATAATTTTGATGTACAAGTTGGAATCATCTTCTTGGAAGAGAGATTTTAATGCATTTTTTTTTGCTCTACCAAATCAAATGCTTATTTTTAAAAATAATCAACAAAAATGGATATGAGGGATATTTGTTTTGTATATTTTTCAGTCCTGTGCAATGGTAAATATGTGGTCTGCTATGAGATATTGCTTGCAAAAGTCTGAATGTTCCCTACTAATACTTTCATCAAGATTGCCTCTCTAGATTTGTAGATGATTCTCATAAACATTTAATATAGATAGGGAAATAGACATATAGATCAATAGTTGTTGATGTTCTCTCTGTTAATTTTTTTTGACATTAGTAAGAGCCAGGGTTTCCCCCAAACTTCTCATTTTCCTCCTCTTTTTAGATACTTGGTGAATTAATCCCTCAATGTCTTCATTGTTGTGTAACCTTCAGCACAGATATTTTTTATGTACATTTTGTCTAGCACAAGTCTACCTGTGCTCCCCATCTCTGTTCTCAATGACATCTCTACCTAATGGAGGAGTGCATCCAGGATTTTTAATGCTAGAGGCTAAGTATTGTGGTTCTACTTTCCAGAAGAATATTGGTGTTGAAAAGGGGGGTTCTTGTGTCTACACTGCTCATTTGCTGTGATGTAGTGGAAAGGGTGCTGGATTTGTAGTCAGAAACAAGGAATCAAAACCTGCCTCTATTACTTACTATCTTTGATTTGGGGCAAGTTACTTACTCTTTTTTACCCTACGTTCCTTCTGTAAAATAAGGAAGTTTGACTAGATGACCTCTGTGATTCCTTCTGACTGTAACTCTATAATCATTAGTGAGCTTCCTGTCATCCACCTCCAGGATCAAATATAAAATCTTCTGCTTGTTGTTCAAAGTTGTTCATAACCTGCCTTTCCTCCCTAGCTTTCTACTCCCCGTACAACTTACATCCCATTATGTACTGAGTGATCCACTACTGAAAATGCCTTTTTTAGGGCATCTTTAACTGCTCCTCAAACAAGAAACTCTATCTCCCAACTTTAGGCATTTTCAGTGCCTCTTCCATATACCTGGAATGTTCTCCCTCCTCCTGTCTGCCTCCTTGACTTCCCTCAATTCCAGCTAAAATTCCACTTTCTACAGAAAACTTTCACTATTCTGTCCTAATTCTAGTCCCTCCTCTCTGCTGATTATCTCCAATTTGTCCTGTATATAGCATTTTTTTGTATATAGCTGTTTGCCTGTTGTCTCCAGCAATAGACTCTGAGCTCCTTTAGAACAAGAACTGTGTTTTGCCCTTTTTTTGAATTCCCAATTGATTAGCACAATACCTGGCATATAGTATGTGCTTACCAAATGCTAGTTGGCTGTCTTATTTACCAAATAGGCTTTCTTCATGCATTTGGCTCTTCCTGCGTGTTTCACAGATCACACCGGAGCTGTTGGACTCCAGCCTCTAACATCGACTATGACAATTGTTAGGTAAACACACAGATAACACAGGAGTGTTGCTAGCAGGTGTTCTAGCACAGGTTTACTCTTGGTTTGGGCAGACAGGAAGACAGGAATGGAGTCATAATAAGGGGTTAAATAAACTACCTTTATTCTAGTCTAGTCTTCTCAATGGGTTCCTGATAATGAGAGTGCTAACTCCTACAGAATCCTCTAATCACCCTTCTCACAAGGGTGGGAGAGAAGGAGGGGGGCAGCTACAGCTATGTCTCAATGGAGTCAGGTGAGACAGGCACAGCATTCCACCTTGAGCACCCTCCTAAATCCCAACAAGCCTCAATAGTGACCAATTGAGGCAGGTACATGCATTCCTCTTTGCATTACCCAAATCACAAATCCCCATATCTCTCTGCACCGTTGTGATAGAAACTGTTTTGAACCATGATCGTGAGAGCTCATATCTAACACCTGGGAACTAGAGATTGTTATGGCCATGGATTCTGGGAACTAACAAGATCCTCCTTACACACACTAAAACCCACTTTACATACATGGAGTATAGCACTAAGATCATTTCTTTTGAGTGGATGTGCATCTCATTGAAATGGTCCTGTGTAGTTTGATGACCCTGAGGCTGGCTGCAATCAGCACAATGTCATCCTCACATAGGAGCACCTGAAGAACTTCACTAACTACAGCCTATTTGTACTCTGTAAAATATCCTCATGACAATGCTGAATGTATTCTGACAGCTTACGCGGCCCGGTCTTGTGCTTTTCATGAAGCTAATAGAGCATAATCACGTAAATTCTCTCTGTGGTAGAATCTATTAAGGACAAGAAACATCTTGTTGAGTGAGAATTTGTGTTTTTCTCTACCAAGTTAAATGCTTTTTTAAAAAATTAGCAAATAATAAACAGTCATAAGTGTAGCAAATAAGCAAACATAGTAAATGTTAGCTAGTCTTATTATTATTTAGACTTATTATGCCCTCTTACCACCTTTTGCTTAGAGTCTCATATTCTCTATGCCTGTAAGTTAAGAGTGTGAGTGTGTGGTATACATGGAAAATAATTTGAAAAAGTCTTCCTGTTCCATCCTCATTTTTTCCATCAAGTATATCTTTGACATGTGTATTGATCATTCTTATGAACATTTTATAGAGAAGAAGTAGGTACCTATATCATTAGAGATATATCTTTTCAATTGTCTTCTTTTGAGGGTAGTGTGATTTTTTTTTTCTATTTGGGAACTTTTACTTTTTGATATATCTTGAAAAGCAAATCTCATTGTTTTCTTTCTAAAAACGTTTAAAACTCTTCTTTATCATTGATTATCCACCTTTTGTCCTGTATGGTTAAGCTCAGATTTGCAGGATAGGTTACCCTGGGATGTATCCTAAGCTCCAATGCTCTTTAGAACACATTATTTCATTCACTCCTCTTTTTCTAGTAGAATAGTCTTATGTTATTCAAATATACTTTCCTTTGTAATCAAAGGTCTTTCTCCCGATAGCTTGCAGAACTTCTTGTTTCTAAATTGTTTTGTTAAAGTTAAGCACACTATGCCTTGAAGTTTATAATCTTGGGTTTTTTTTTTCCTTTTTCTGGAGGTGATCTCTGAATTTCATTTGTAATTAAATTTTCTGTGCTAAGAAGTTCTGGGTAGATCTCTTTTATTATTTCTTTCATAATGGTGTTAAGGTTTTTTGTTCTGTTGTATTCTTTTGGGAGACCTATGATCCTTAGGTTGTCTCTATGCAGCCTGGCTTTGAGAGCCATATGTTTTATTTGCATAGTGAGCGTTTCTTTTCTTTTGTTTGCATAGCGAGTTTCTTTTCATGTCACTGTTTTTTGCTTCTACTTTTCTAGGTTGTTCTTCATGCCTGTGTATTTGCATCCCCAATCTACTTTATTTCTTATGTGAAGCTTACCATGACAGATTCAAATGTTTTTGTTCTGCTTATTATTTTTGCTGGGCAGAACATAAATCCTGTTCTGATAATGCTCATTTCTCTTTTAACTCAGAAACTGCATGTTGTGTTTCCATGTTTTTCTCAAATTCCACAGGTTCATCTGTCTCATCAAATTTTGGATAATTTTTCCTTCATTTTGCAGTATTTATTCATAGATACCTGAACTTCTTTACTAGATCTGGAGGTCATATTTCCTTCTGTTGTTACTGTTGGTTTATTTGTTTATGTTCAAGGTCTTTGAGGGTTCTTCCTGAAATTTTTGGCACTTTCAGTCTTCCCACCTTGCCCTTATTTTCCTTATCATTCACTTCCTGACTCCCTCCCCTATGTTTATGGTTTCTTTGGGTGCTGGATCTCAAAGTCTCTCAGCCTCCTCCCAGACTGGGGAATCTATGGTTCACTAGCCTAACTCTGCCCCCACTGACTTTTGAGTGCTCAGAACTAATCCCAATTGGATATTGTGTTCTTTCTCTCGGGTTTGCTGGAGTGGTCCACAGCTGCCCACACAAACAGTGTCCTGTTTACTGTTCTACTTCTTCAATTCCTTAGTTCTCTGATCCAGTACTGGGATTTCAAAGCTTTATAGCACTGGTTCTTCTGTTTGCAGCTCCTGTAAGGCTTTTGCTCCTAAAGGGCTGTGGCCACCTGGCTGTTGAGGTCTGAGTAAACTTCCACAGCCTGGAGTTGGGGTCTCTATGGCATTAGAAAGAGGGTAGAGGGAAGAGGGTACAGGGATGGGTTTTGATATAAACCTGTGTCACGTTAGTGTGACTTTGCTGCCAATATGGTGGGAGGGAATGGCAAGGGGCTATGCTGAATGAGCCCAGAGTTAGTGAGCATCAGTTCCTAGGGTTTTTTTTAACCTTCTTTTGGATTCTGGATATTATATACCATGGAAATTACTTTTCTTTGGCACACAAAACAAGAATTAGAAAAAATGTCCAGTTTGCCATTTTGTTGCTCACATGACTCAGAAACCAGATATCTTGAAAATCAATCCTTTGATATTTAAAAAACTTTGTTATTTACACCATGAATTTACCTCTGTGTTTACTTGATCTGGTTCAACTTCTTTTCCTGACTTCATTTTCTTAAGTGTCATGTTCATTTCTTTATGTATAATACATAGAGGATCAAGGTTTTAGAATTCATGTATTAGTGTTAATAGTATTATAGTACTAATGTAGTACTACTGTTATTGGTTATGAAAATAGATAACTATAGAAGTGATGACAGATCTGTTCTATTTTTCATCTATTTTTGCTCCTTCTAGTCTCACCTCTAACTATTCTTGGGTAATTTGGTTTAATTATGTTTAATATCCAAATCTCTTCAGACCTGGGGGTAGCTAGGTTATGTAGTAGATAGAGTCCTAGGTCCAGAATGAGGAATATCTGAGTTCAGATCTAGACTCAGACATTTATTAGCTGTTTGATCTTGAGCAGTTCATTTAACTTTAGTTTGGCTCAATTTTTCCATCTGTAAAAGGGGATAATAATAACATCTACCTTGCAGGGTTGATGTGAGGATCATGAGATAAAAATTATAAAGTACTTGTACAGTGTCTGGTAAATAATAAATGCTATATAAATGTTAGCTGCTGTTATTATTATTCATGTCTACTACCACTTTTTGATATTTTTGTGAAGTGATATGCTATTGATTATATCCCTTATGTTCCTCTGGGACATTTTGCAAATTAGTTTGTAGTGTAAGTCAGTGTTATATTTTGCTAATTTTGTATTTTGACAAGTGATTGCAGGCTAAGGTAATTTGGGGACTCTTTCAACTTATGCATTATGATTATTTACATTGGTTAAACTTCTGTAGGAAATTGTGATGAC
The DNA here is from genome assembly GCF_028583685.1 of Petaurus breviceps papuanus. Lineage (NCBI taxonomy): Eukaryota > Metazoa > Chordata > Mammalia > Diprotodontia > Petauridae > Petaurus > Petaurus breviceps. The sequence continues at coordinate 26,469,136 of NW_027186296.1, forward strand.
CAGGGGTCAATATATTTTCCATTATCCACTTTGAATTTTTCAGCATTAATAGTTTGTTTAAATAAGTCAGGTTGTATCCATTGTTAATTGCATGCAATGTCTTTCTTAACTTTATCCCTTAATATAATTTAGTGTGGATTTTGAACTTTGCTCTAGCTAGTAATTTTTCTATGTACAGATAATTGATTCTAACATGATATCAATAATCAGTAATTTACTCTTAAATAAGATCTTGTAAGTTGAATTTTTGTGATGCTATTTGGCTTCAAATATGTCCAATGTTTTCCAGTCCTCTTTTTGAAGAAAGTAGGTTGAGAGGAGGTTTCTGACTAGTCTACAAGATTTTGGCCTTTTCATATCTAAATCTTCAACCATATTTTTTAATACATTTTCCACCATTTCCTTTATGTCCAACTTTGCCTTAAAGTCACTAGGAATTGAAGTTACATTGACTTGGTTTGATTGTTCTTGCTAGTATCTTCAGAGATTTTCTTTTCTTCTTCATCATGTGCAACAGCTGGTGAGGCATGAGCTGCAATTATCTTCAGGGTGGTCTTTTTGCCTATACTTGAAAAAAGAAAGGTGATATTACTAAATGTCTCAGGGTATCATATTTCTGGTTGCCTTTGGGGCACTATAAAATCACTTCTCTTAACTCATTTATTGGTCCCTTGGAGGATAACCTATGCACATGCTTTGGTTTAGCTGCAACTTCCATTGATAGCAACAATTTCAAAATTATCTTTCTAAGCCCCACCTTCAAAAGTAAAATATAGGGGGCGGCTAGGTGGTGCGGTGAATAGAGCACTGGCCCTGGAGTCAGGAGGACCTGAGTTCAAATCTGGCCTTGGACACTGGACACTTAACACTTACTACCCATGTGACCTTTGGCAAGTCACTTAACCCCAATTGCCCTGCCTTCCTCCCTCCCCCCCAAATTAAAATATAAATATTTTTTTGTGGGGGGGAAGAAAACCACTGTTTGGGATTATACATTCCACAACTTTTCTCAATTTATGTGAATGATTGAGAACTGGCTACAATAAATACTTTAGTCTGACCTTTTAATTTTTTATGTTTGTATTCAATGAAGAAAATAAAAGTGGATTTTTTTTGTTTTATTGAGGCTGATACTAAAGTTTCCAAATTACATGTGAGGAAATGGAAGGCAAAAAATTGCACTTCAGTTTACAGAATACAAATGCAAGGCCATGATGAAACCATCATGATGAGGTCTGCATCCCTAGGCAAAGTCTTAAATATACAATTACTACAGTTCCTTCCCTTGGCTCAGCATAAGGAAGAGTGAATGTATTTCTTTACTTTTTTTTTTTTTAAGCAATTGGGGTTAAGTAACTTGCTCAAGGTTACACAGCCAGGTGTTTCTGGGTGGGTGCTAAGTGTCTGAGCCCGGGATTCGATCCCCAGGTCATGCTGACACTGGAGCCGGTGCTCTTACTCGCTGTGCTACCTGGCCGCCCCTTTATTTCTTTACTTCTTTTCCTAAAGGGAAGGGGAAAGACAGATTTTAGTTTGTCCATAAAGTATCTCTTATCCATAAGTAAAAGTAGTGACCAAAGGTTATTGTCAAAGCAGGGGAAAGCATATTTGATTTAAGAAGAGTCAAATTAATTCACCAACTCTTTACATACAATGTGCCTGTCCTGTACCAGGTTCTATATAAGACACAAAATATACTTCGTAAGATACAAAAAGAAGGAGGAAAGAAAAAAAATATTGTGATTAACATAAAGGAACTTATAAACTCTTTAAGGAGGTAAGATTTCTACACACAAAACAATTAGAGAATAATATAAATTACAATATAATGAAATGACAATGTGTGGTAAGTCAATATTTGTAGTAGGAATTAAGGACCTAAACTCATATTTCTATGGTATTTTAAGACTTACAAAGTGCTTTCCTCACAATAACTCTATGAAATAGGTAGACATTTATTACTACTACTTATTATCATATTCACCCCATTTATAAATGAAGGAAACTGAGCTCAGAAAGGCTAAGTGCTTGCCCAGAGTTACATGGCTGGTCACTGTCTGAGTTGACACAAACTTAGGTCTTTTTCAGTTCTAAGACCAGTGTTCTACTAATCACCTGGCTTAACTTGAAAGTAGGAGAGGAAATCAGTAAAGGCCAGAGTTGTCAAAAAAAAGCTGACTTTAGCAGGATAGGTAAAACTTGAATAGGTGGAAAGGAGAGAGGAGGGCACTTCTAGGGGATCCGGGGAATAGCCTGACCAAAGATGAGAATAATTATGAATGGTTGGGAAGTTGGTGAGGAAATTTAAATGTTAAATTTTAATTTCAGACTTAAGGCAGCTAGATGGTGCAGTGGATAGAGTGCTAGGCCTGGAGTCAGGACCCTCCTGAGTTCTGAACTTACTGCCTATGTGACCCTGGGCCTCGGTTTGCCTCAGTTCCTCATCTGTAAAATGAGCTGGAGAAGGAAATGGCAAATCACTCCAGTGTCTTTACCAAGAAACCCTAAATGGGGTCAGGAAGAGTTGGACATGACTGAAATATGACTGAACAACAATTTCAGGCTTAAGTGGCATATATCCTTGGGGCCTCACTATTCCAGGTTAAATCTAAATCTTCATTCCAGTGCTTAGATGCTTCTCTTAACCCCTCATAATGGCTCAACTCCTCTGATAAACCATAAGAAAGTCTCATCTCATAATCTGATTGGATACCTTGATATGGGACAAAGGTTTCTTTGAAGAACATTTTTAAATAGGGGGTGCTTTTAGAAGTAGGACAAAGATGAAAAAAGTCCATCTCACATGGAGAACATTGCATACAGTAGGGATTTAATAAATGTCTTAACTCTAGTGTCATCTCCTTGTTGATTGTTTCAGGTTTGTCCTATATGTAGCTTGTTTGTACACAGTTATTTTCCAATTTTAAAAACATTTTTATTTAAAGTTTTGAGTTCCAAATTCTATCCCCCCCCTTCCTTCCACCCTCCCTGAGGTGGTAAGTAATCAGATATAGTTTATACATGTGCAATTATGTAAATCATTTCCATATTAATGAAAGAAAGAAAGTGAAAAATAGCATGCTTTAGTCTGTATTAAATCAACAGCAGTTCCTTCCCTGGAGGTGGATAGTATGCTTCATCATTAGTCCTTTGGGATTGGCTTAGCTAGCTCATTGTATTGCTGAGAATAACTAAGTCATTCATGGCTCTTCATTGAATACTGCTGTTACTACTACAACATTCTTCTGGTTCTATTCACTTCACTATGCATCCGTTCATGCAAATCTCTCCAGGTTTTTCTGAAATCATCCTGCTTGTCATTTCTTATAACACCGTGATATTCCATCACAATCATATACCACAGCTTGTTTAGCTATTCCCTACTTGATGGACATGCCTTTGATTTCCAATTCTTAGCCACCACACACACACACACACACACACATACACACGCATGCACACAGCCGCTATAAATATTTTTGTTGTCTCCCCCATCAGACTGTGAGTTCCTCAAGGGCAGTAACTAATGTCTTTTACTTTTTTTTTGTATCCTCAGTGTTTACAGAGCACCTGGCACATAATAAATATTTATTGACTGACTGTTGAATCAACAGACTTCTAAAAGTCCAGACTGACAGAGTTCCTGTCTCAGGAATTACCTGGTCTAATGAATTGGACAAGGACATAGATTTTAGGAGATGAGGGTTCTGCCTAGAGTGGAAGCAACTTAAGGTAACTTAGTCTTCCTTATATCACCTACAGCACCTAGCAAATGCATTTCATGGGTGCCTTAAAATTTTGATTATTGGTTGGTTATCAATATCAGGGAAGTAATGTTGGAATATTGCTTTAATGCTTTGTCATTCTTGACCATTTCTCAACTGGATAATTTTAAGCCCTTTGGCTCAAATTAAATTTAGATATTAATGCTGTGACCTAGACAACTCCAAGGACTAATAAATGGATTACAGATACAGTGCAACCCAAGTTTCAACCAGATTAATGCATGATTAGTAGCTGAATTTCCTTATCTTTCCACTGAAAATAAAGATTTACTGTTTCAACTTTCTCCAAGAGACTGTGAGATAGTAGATTAGACATAGAGGACTTTAGGTTGAAAGAGACCCGTGAAGCCATCTAGTCCAATATCCTCATTTTACAACTGAGGAAACTGAGGTACTGAGCGGTGAGGTGACTTGCCCATCAATGGTAAGTAGCAGCTCAGGATTGAACTCAAGTTTCTTGATTGCAAGTCTGCTGATTACACACAAATAGCTTCTAAGATAAGTCCATAAGCTCATAATTGCTCACTCTCATCCTTTATAGTTTATATGTTCGGTTGGTAGTAGAATAATGGTAGATAAGTCAGAATATGGGTACAATGAATCCAGGTGGAAAAGTCTTTAAGTTCAAATGGCACAGATGTCTTAAATGCATGTTGCATTGTAGCTGTGGTGTGGTAAGGGTAAGAAAGTAAAAGGCGTAAAGCTTACTGTGTAGAAGTCTCATTGCCACAAACCACACCTGTGGTTAAAGCTATCTCTTTCTCACTCTGTCCAATGCAAAGCATACAGGAACAAAGGCAAGACACCTGGGCTTTCAACAACTTAAGTCTCTGGAAAAAGCGGTGCAAGTACAGGACCTTTCACCACTTGGGGGATCTGGTGGGACCCTTGTTTATGGTATTGAATGCATTCCTATTTCCACCTTCTTTCCTTATAGATCTCCAACAACTTTACAAAAAGGTTCTGCAACAGTGCTTCAGTAGTAAATCAGCAATATGGATATATACCTTGCTTCAATAATTAGTTAATTAACATTAAGATCATCTTACTAAGCATAGTCCTTGCCCTCATGGAATTTACAGTTTGGTACAAAGAGTAGAAACATAGGTAGCTCTGATACATGACCACAGAATTGATTACTTCAATGACTATCTAGTTCAATTCATAACCACAAAGTGTTATAACATGTCCTATGACTAGTCAATCTGCCTCCCCTCTCTATTCTCTCATTCTATAACTCCTGCTGTACTTTAATTTCCTTCTTTTACTGTCTTGACCCTATTGTTGATCACTTCCACCATCTGCTATCAATTATCATTGAATCTCTTTTGTCAGGCGCCAAACTCTTACCAAGGATTATTCCTACTAATTTCCTTCTCTGCTTTGATGGTACTCATGTGAACTCTTCTGAGATCTCTTCTGGAGAAAGCCAAGCAACCATGACAAAACAACTCTGAAAAACTTTAGAGTTTTGATCAATGCTATAAAAAACCCCCACAATCCAGAGGAATGAAGATGAAACATGCCACCTACCTGATGTCAGAGAGGTGATAGACTTAAAATGCAGAATGAGACATATGTTTTTTGTTAATGGTCAATGATGTAGAGATTTATTTTGCTGCAGATCTTGATTCATTTTTGCTATGAGAGTTTTATTTTTCTCTCTTTTACCTTTTATTTTCCGTTCAATTGGGGGAGGCAGTGAGAAGAAAAGATAACACATGCTTGCAAAAGGAAGAATGAAAGACAAGAAAAGAAAAAAGAGGGAAGGTCATTTAAGATATTGGGAGCCAGTAATATATATTTTTAAAAGTCCCATGATTTCTTAACCAGGTTTTTCTTTTTTTATAATTACAGCTTGAAAGAATCCAAGAATGGATTGAAGTTTATCATTGAAGGAGAAGACAGAGATAGCATGTAGCAGGATAGGGTAGAAGGCTTGTCCTTTTACCACTTCTCTCTTTTAGAAGTGAGAGATTAGGAAGATCTAAGGATATTTGTAAGCAGATGAGAACTCAACAGTTAGGAAGAGATTAAAGAAATGATTGAGTTTGAGTGAGAGGCTTTGACTCACGGAGTAAGGTCCTGGAAGTAGGCTGGAAAGAATGGAATCATTGGCATATGTATAGAGGGATTATTGAGAAGAGATAACTCTTCTATGAAGAGGGGGAAGATGGGTTATTATGTTGAGAAGCTAGGAGAAATCAAGGTGGTGAATTAGGGAACTCATCAAATAGCCTTGATTTCCTCAATGAGGGTACATCATTTACTCTAATTGTATGCTGGGAAAGGGAAGAAGTGCAGTTGGATTGAGAGGAGAGAATAAAGTTTGGAAGTCAGTGTGGTGAACTAAATATGAAACAATTAAGTCTGAATAGAAGGACAGTTAAATAGCAGCAAAACTCCAGCTGAGTTTGTATACCAGGAATTTGTAGTGGTTGAAGATGGCTCTTTTTAAAATCTTCAATCACTTTCTTAAATGTTGCCTGTCCCTTTGTAATCTCAAACCCAGGCTGCTTCTTTCTACATTCACTCTGCCTGTCTCTTCTTTCTAATTCTTTGGATGTTTTTGGTATTTAGCTGTCTGACTTAGAGTTAGTATCAGTTGTCAAAGCTTGTTGACATTTCCAAAATATCTTGTGCATGGCTCCTTCTCTTTACTCACAGTCACAAACGGAGCTCAGGCTCTCATCACCTCCTGCCTGGATTATTGCAATAGTTCCCTAATTGGTCTCTTTTTAAAGGTTTTTCTTACTCAAATCTATCTTCCACATAGTTGCTAAAGTGATTTTCCTATAGAACAGTTCTGATAGGACACTATACCCTTCCCCCTCTAAATTTCAGTGGGTTCCTAAATACTTTGACATTTAAAGCTATTCACAACTTGGACCTTTCCTATCTTTCCAGTCTTCTTACATATTACTCCCCTCCATGAACTCTATATTTGTTCTCTTCTCCTATGTTTTTGCCTTTGCATTGGCTGTCCCCATGCCTGGAATGCTCTTGTCTTTCCTCTACTTCTGATGGTCCCCTAGCTTCTCTCAGCACTAATCTTAAACAATATTTTCTGGAGGAGGTCTTTCCAGTGCCCCCAGATGCTAGTGTCTTCTCTTCTATGGTTACCCTTTATCAACTCTCTATGTCTTTTACATACCTATTTCTCCTATTCATCTTGGCTCCCCCAGTAGAATCAAACTTCCTCGAAGGCAGAGACTTTTTAGCTATCTTTGTATCCACAACCCTTAGCACAGTGCTTCTTAAGTATTTAATAAATGTTTATCAGTTGATATGTGATACACTATCACACTAAGGCATATAGAGTGGCTAGATCTTCGTGATTCCATCATTGCATTGCATTTCTCCAGGTCTTAGTTAGATGCCCGTCAAGAGTTGTCATGACCAAACTTAAACAAGAAGAAAAGTCAGAGAGCAACTTTCTGGAGCTGAACCTCTCAGCGATTAGTTAGACTGGTCCCCAGATAGGGTCTGTGGCAGTTCATAATGGAGGTCTTTCAAAGCTGGTAGGACCTGACATTACTGGAACCCAGGGTCACTTCTCTGAACCTTGAGGAGGCTGATGTACGGCGGAAAGAACGTAAATGTTTCCATGGGTGTAAAATGAAAGCCCAGTCCTTTAGCCACCACAACCCTTTACAAAAGGAAATAACGCAACTAAGACTTGATTATTATCTTCCTTCAACTACTACCTGACATGGACTTACTTCTCTGGGTCAGGTTCAATGCATGTGTTGATTTGGAGGAGAGATTTTCTGTCTTAACAGGTCTTGGATTGAGCAAATGAAGATGGGTGGGTGTAAAAGGGCAATACTACGCTGAGCTTCAGTGGGCTAGTCTTTTATTTTCTCTGCTGTAATTTTGCAAATCCTTACCCCTTTTCAAAGTACAGTAACTAAGAGAGCCTAGAGCCTGAAACATTTTTCTTATACTTCCCCTGCGCATTTTCCGCGTAAGGCGCTGTCCAGTACTCTGCACGCCCCCACCCCTGGCCCTGAAATTCGCGGGACTCAGAACACAAGATGCGGTTTAAAGCGTCTTTACAGCAGTGACCAAGTAGTAGAAGAGAGCTAAAGTTCAGCTTCCTTGAGGCCTCTTATCTAGCTCGGAGCGTAACTCGGTCTAGGAGGTGGTCCGGGTGCAGGATCCAGATGCTCCTGCAGCTGCGACTCCCTCCAGCCCCGCGTTTATAGCCAGTTGAAGGAGGATGGCAGGGAGGAGGCGGCGCCGAGCTCGCAGCTCAGTGCTGTTCTCTTCAGGGAGATCAGACGACACGGCCCCGGCCGTCAACCCCAGCTTCAGCAGGGGCGTATTGCCTCCCCCCCAGCATTCCAGTCCGCCTCACCCCACCGCGGGCTTTGTCCATGTGCATTGTAGCCGCCCCTCCCCATTCCCTCCGGCTCCTCCCACTCCCCAGCCCCCAACTTCCCGACTCAGCTGGGAGAAGGCCGGAGAGGAAGGGGTTAACCCCAGGGCTCCTCCAGGCGCGGAGGGATCCTCAGCCGAAGCCCGAGCGTGGTGCTGAGGCCGCCTAAGCAAAAAAAATGTCCGCCTAAGGGAGACCCACAAGTTCTATTCGGGGGCACAGCCAGCCCGCCCGGGGAGGAAGGGGCGGCCAGGCCCGAGAGCCCCCTCACCTGCCCTGCTCTGAGTGTCTGCGAGGAGGAAAGTGGAGAGAGACGCCGGGAGGTGGAAGGGGAAGCCCAAGCCCGCTCTCCCGGCCAAAGTGAACTTCTATCGGGGTGGTTGAATGTGCAAAAGGAGCTGCAGGTAAATGCGGGGCTTGCTGGGGGCGCGGGGCCCGGGGCCCGGGGTGGGGGGGATAGTTGGGAGAGGAGTGGGGTACAGACTGAGGAGCCAGTGTCGGGAGGGCGCGAAGGGGGGAGGGGGAGCAGCGTGGATGGGGTGGGAGGTCTGTTTGGGTTGAGCTGGGAGCCGGGTCCCCGTGCGCTGCGCGGCAGCCCCCTTCCCGGAGTGGAAGCTGTAGGAGTCGTTCCCCCCCCCCCCCCTCCCCTCTTTCCTCCCCGCGCCTGAACTCTGCCCCCCTTTGTAAAGCGCCAAGCCCGGAGGACCCCCTCCAACTTGTGTGGGGGGAGGGGTGTAGGGGGAGGCGGGGAGGAGGAGGCACTGGCACTCGTGCCGGGGGAAATGCAGCCCCACCGGGAGGCGGGCGGCGCACTCGGCCCTGTGCGCCCTGCACTCCGCTCCGCTCGGTGCTGGCGCGCCCCGGGCGCACACGGCGGTAGCGGCGGCGGCGGCGGAGGCTCCGGGGCTGTGGAGGCTCATTGTCTTGGCAGGTTCGGGGCTGGGTGGGAAGGAGGAAGGGAGGAAGAGAGGGAGGAGGCCGAGCCAGGGAAGGAGAGGAAGGAAGGGAGAGAGCAAGATTTAGTGGGATTCTTAAAAAGAGAAAAAAAGAAAGAAAGAAAAGAAAAGAAAAAGAAAAAGAAAATATTTTTAAAAAGCAAAGTCAATTCTGTGTGTTAAGGAACAAATTGATCCTCTGCAAATCAGCAGTAATGTCCGGGAAGCGGTAGCCGCAGACATGGCTCTAGTGAGATGCACATTCCCAGCAACTTGTCAGCTCTATTGTTGCCTAGATAGTGAGTCACTAAACATCTTCTCTCCGTCTCTTCTCCACACTTGCTTGTTGGATGGCGAATTTTTTTTCTCCCTCTCTACCCCTCCCCCTTCCTCTTTCTAACCCTTTCGACCCCCTCTCCCCCGCCCCCACAAGGGATGAGACCTAAACCAGCTAGAGACCCGGTTCTTCCAGCCACCTCCTGGCGGGTGCTTGGGTAGCTGGCTGTCTGGGGTAGGGGAAGAAGGGGAGGGGAAAGGGTCCAGAGCTCCAGCAAACTTAGGGGAGATCTATCGAGTTGCACGAGCTTCTGCTACCCTTTCCTGTTCCTTGTGTCTTCAAAATGATCTGCCACCTCGTACCCAGCCACCTGGCTCCTCTTCTTCGTTAGAGATCAATACAGTACACATACCTATTTGGGAGCAGGGAAACATGTACTCAGACAGGTCCACTGCCTGCCCAGGATTATTAAAGCAAACAAACTGAAAGGATCCAATATTAAAAGTGAACCCAGGTTTCCAACCCTCACTTCCCCCTCTCCCAGAAAAGGCACCCTTTCCCTTCCTCCTACAGTCACATACACTTTTGGATTCAGCTTCCAATCCTTTCTGAAGCATGGTGGTCTCACTAAGCAGTGTTTCCTCTATCTTAGGACCTGCTAGAAGTGACCGAAGATGAATTCTCAGCAGCAGCGAATGGCGGCTATAGGGACAGACAAGGAGCTGAGTGACCTGCTGGACTTCAGTGCGGTAGGATATCTTTCGAGGTGTTCTTATGGCTCTGCCCTGGTAAAAAGGGACCTGGGATTAGGGCAGCCTCAGTTCCAGCTGCACTGCTCAGGGCCTGAGTCCAGCTCAGCCAAGTTGGACACCTGAACTTTGATGTAATGTCTAGACTTCCAGATTTAAAACTTTAATGCCAGAGGGGTCATTTGGCTTAACTAGTGAAAAGTAGAACAATGTAATCATAAACTTTTGGTTGAGTCACCCTGTGACCCTGATGATTATCGGAGTTCTTTTAAAAATTTATTTTCTTTCCTCTGAAGCCAACTTTGTGCTCCCCCTCCCCCCACACCTCTTTTTTGTTTGGTTAATTTTAACGTGTGCTATCTGAAAGATGTTAGCTCAGACAAATCCAACCTAAATTTAGGGTTTCTATGAGTCTATTTACTGAACCAGGTATTTTTGTTTTAAGCCAGGTTAGGTTTAAAAAATGAGGGAAATAATTTAATCCTTAAAATCATTGACAATGAAACCAAATCATCTTTGCCCTTAATTCTAGTACAGGGAGTCTCTTTATAACTCTGCTGTTAGGAGAAAGGGCTGACACCTGCAGTGTGGTTAACCACTGTTGTAATGAACCTTTTCTGTATGTAGTTATAGTTAAGGGAACTTGAATTATCTGATTCTCACATGGACAAGCTGTTTTATTTCTGTGCAATAATTGTTCAATGAGAATCGTTTAGTATTGCCTTTATAATTTTTGACATTTCATAGAGGAACAGAAGAGTGCCATTATTTACAAGTAATGTTATAAAGTAGGGCTCACAAATCTTTTTGTTTTGGAATGCATCGACTCAATCTTATTTCATTTCCAACTTAGAAATGTGGCAGCTAATTGATTTCTCTGTATGAACTGCTGCGTAGTAGAGAGATGCAGCTTATAAGAGGAGTTTTCTTTACTAACATGAATTTTTGGTTGTTTTGCAGATGTTTTCCCCACCTGTTAATAGTGGGAAAACCAGACCAACAACCCTGGGAAGCAGTCAGTTCAGTGGATCAGGTAAGATGCAGTTGAAAGTCCCAAGTTCAAATCTCTTGGGTTCTGATACACTGCTTATTGGAAGAGGTTAAAATATTTTTCTTTTAAAATGATACAGAAACACATAAGCTAATTAGAAATGAAACATAGTAATCTATTTGTCTTTAATGTTAGAAGATTAGCCATTTAGGATGTCTTGAAAATATCACATTCCTCCATAAATCTTAAGCTTCAGTAAAGTGTTTATTTAATATAAGAGATCTAAGAACATGCTTCCATGTGAAAGCTAAACAAAAAATGCTATTGTTTATGACTCATTTGTGTGTAAAAACATATACCTTTTTATTTTCTCTCTATAATTTGACACTCCTTAGCACTATTAGTCAAAAAGTTTATAAAAAGATATTAAAATGGCACTATTGAATGAATGCATTGTGTATTTCAAATAAGGCTGGGCAAATAAAGTATTGGGTAAAATGACTATATTCATAGATTTAGAAGTTAGAAATAAATTGGTGGCCAATTTTTTTTAAAAGAATGGAATAAAAGATAATCCTAAAAATGTGGAATTCTGTTCATATCCTCTAAATAGGAGAAAACAATGAATAGATAAAACTTTTTCTAAATTCTAATAACATTGGGACATTGTGATTAGATAAAGTTAAATCAGATTTAAAATTCTACAGCTTCTATATCCACCTAAAACTATTTTGAATATTTATGACTAATCATTTTCTTGATCAAATGATCATATTGATCCCCTGAATACTTTTTATAATTTCTTTTATCATTTCACATAGAATGTAGAGAAAGTATACTTTTTCTCAGGTCATTCATTTTCAGTTTCCCAGAATAAAGTCCATTCTGGTGTGAAAAGGCTGTATTTTTCTGTGTATTTTGCCCCTTAATGCTGAAAGGATTTTTTAAAAAAAGCACAAAACTTTCACCAAAGCCATGACGTTGAATATTTAAGAAAATTAGTTGTAAAATACATATGACAGAATAGGTTTATTAATCTGTGTGTATCTTAATAAAATTGTTTTTTTTTAAATTTGAGAGCAAAGACTTAAACCCTACTTCTATATTAGTTCACTTGTGGGAATATTTTTATGTCACTCAGTACTGGTAAAAAGTAAAACATATTTTGCATTTTGAAAACAGAATTCCAGGTTAATATTATTATTAATCATGAGGATATTTTGAAATGTCAGCTCCTTTCCACTTCCTTGTTACTGGTAACCAAAGGAAAGCTTTATCCCCAAGCTCTTTTTTGGTAGGGAAAAAAGAGAATTATTTCTAAATTAGTCGTTTTAAAATATTAAAACAAATGTAGTCCTCATTCCCTTTCCTATTAGTGTTTGGGAGGGAGGGGTAAAGGCTTAATTTTTGCAGCTAAGAATTATTAAAATTAATTTCAGTTACTTTGTTAAAGAACTATTCTAAATAATATTAAGTATCTTAAATATAGTAGGCACTCAGTAAATATTTTTTGAATGAATGAATTATACTGATTCAAGAATTAATTTATTTTATGTGATTTTAACATATTCTTTTGACCATGAACTAAGAAAACTTTTGGATTTTTATTTGAGCAATATTTTCAGTGTTCTTTTTGGAAATACACTTTATAGACTTTCCGTTTGCAGTAACTTTACTTTTTTTTAGAAGATAAGCTTTTTTGTTATTTAACTTTATAAAATAAAAATGCAAAATGTAATTTTTCTGTATCTACTTATATGTATTAGATGGTTCTTAGGAATTTTCGACATCAACTTGCCATATTTAAAAAACTTTCATGTATACATTTAATTTGAAGTAAAAGGGTATTGGGACACATCGAAATGGATAATTTGTCTCCCAATTGCTTAGAATACATGTAAAATTTAAAGTTATTTCTTAGTGTTAGAAATGCTCAGAACATTAGCTGATATTTTGGAATAAGGGATTTTGGTTTAAGATGACTGATTTCTATGTGTGTTTCAGCTATACACCCAATATTTGGCACTCAACATATCTATCCTGTAAATGGGTATAGTAATTTTTTCCTATTTGCCAAGTAAATTATGCAATCCAGAAATATCTTAATTTAAGTAAATCTTATTAATGTGAAGAGATTTAAATTTTGTTCCTGAATTTTATATCACGTGTTTGTTGGCAGATACAGTGTAAGGATTTGCAAAATCCTTTTCCAAATATATTTAAGGGAATATTTAGAAGAAGTTGGTATTGTTGCTATTTCATTTAGATAGTGTATTGACATTTTGAAACAATCACCTGCCAAGGTTTCTGGAGATATTTTGTAATCAATTCTCAAATCTTAAAAACATTTACTTTTTAAAGTTGTAGAATGAAATGTTTAAAGAGGTGTTCAATATCAAATAATAATTTCATGTCAAAAGGATAAAATTCCATGTAAAACATAAAATCTGTCACTGATGAGGAAAAATTATTGTTCAATTTAGATCCCAGTGATGAACATTTCTGTCCTTTTTGAAACAATGATTTTGCCCTCTTAATGGATTTTTTCAAAATAATATAGCATTTTGTTATCAATTTTTAAACTTGAAATTCACATCTTGGATGCTGTAATATCTGATGTTGTTTTTGATCTAATTCACAAAGCAAAATATCATTACTTGTATGACAGCTGCAACATTATCAGAAATCACTTTGGGAAAAGGTTAATGCATACCTTATCATTACTTATGTTTCTGGCCCAGTGTTAAATACCATGTTTTGAGACATCTAGGTGTTAATTCACTTTGGCATTGTACATATGTTGAGATAGTGAACTTGTCTATTTAGTATTGTGTTGCATGTAGATGTAATAAAATAAATGTAGTAAGTCAGATGTTGTTTCAGTGACCTTGACATAAATGTGGCCCACTCTATAGGAATGAAAGGTAATTAACTTATGTGAATTATTTTGTAGGATACTGTCTGTATTTACAGAAAAATCTTGTTGAAATGATGCATGAAAAGAAAATAGAACAGATGTTTAATTTCTGGGATCTCTTAGGTTTAAATTCTGTGTTGCGACCTTAGCTTATTGGATTCAGCAGTTGCAAAATAAATGATATTTAAAAATTTTTTGTTGGTTAGTATTTGAGAACAAGTATTATAAGTGAATTTAGAGAGGAAATATCAAATATTTATCTAGGTGTTTTTCTACTCAGGACCATATATTTGTAAGGAATATGTTTTTTCAAAAAGGATTCCCTAAAACATTGAGTATACAGCTTCTCATTGATACTTCTATACTGAAAGTGAAAGTCTTTTGTAAAAACAAATAAATGTTAACTTTTCTTATTCCAAACATTATTCTTGTATAATAGTTGAACACTCTATTCTGCCTTTTAAAAATTTTCTTATTCTTTTTATAACTTCGTGGATTTCTCTGGTATTATGGATAGCATCCTTTCTCTTTAATTTTTAAGAGGATTAAAATTCTTTCTTCTTATTTTCAACAACCAGAATTTTAAAGCAAAATTTTAGATGAATGGATTTCTTTTACAATGTTGGGCATACTATAAAAGTATATATTTACCCAAGATCATATCTATAAAAGAGATTTTAAAATTGCTGGTAAGATTGGTCTCTCTTCTTTTCCTTCCTAATAAACCATTAGGATGGTGACGAAGTTGTATAAGCATTTGGTAAAATCTTTAATTAAGGAAGTAACAGCCAACATTTTACCATTGTCATAATTCATTTAAGCATAATTCATTAAGCATCAGCATAAGCTGATCCAGGCTTGGTACTTTTGCTTATGGTTATTGAGAGTGATGAGCTGGGCATGCTGTTTACCTGTTCATATTGAGATTTATGTCACACTTTATATAGTAACATGTCATTTGTGTGAGTCATGGAAAGTATAACAGAAGTATAGTACAGACTAACAGAAGAATGATTGAGTTGCTAGTCTGGTGTTAAATGGCTGACATAAAGGAGATCCATCTTTAAGCAGGCATAAGGTATAGGTGTGCCTGCTTTAAAAAAAAAAAACGACACATATACAAAATTTTGAACTTAAAAAACAGATGTTAAGGGTGATTTTATTCATATTACAGGTGGATTCTTAGTTTCATAAAATGATAACTGCAGTAGTCCTTTAAATAGTAATGCTGTCTAAAGAATTTAAAGTATTTTCTTAAAATATTTTAGGGATATACTTCTTATTTTTTAAAACATATACCTGTAGCAAAGTTATTTTAGTTTTATATTTTGTGTAAAACAAAATTCAATATTGCATGATCTAAGAAATTTCAATTATAGGGTGATTTGAAATAAAACATTTTCCTTTAATATGCATTGCACCTGAGCGTCATTCAGAGCAGTATTTCTTATAATGGAATAAATAGGGAAGGATGAGCACCTTTTGAAAAATTTAAACAGAATTATGGCAAAAATTTAGATATAAATGAACTGGACAGTTAGCACAGTTGTTGAGGGTAGGTACTTGTGTTCCATTTCTGACTTGTTGGTTAACATTACTTGGAGCTGTTATTGAATACTTCATATTTTGATGACTTAGATAGCTCTTGTCTTTAGTGATGAGTCATGGCCTTTTACAGGTTTTTTGATGAAATTATAAAACCTCAATAGTGTGTTGGGATGCCATTTCTCCCCTTCTCAGCTAATGTGACTATGTTTCAGTTGCTATTTGTTTTTTTTTTTTTTTAAGCAATTGGGATTAAGTAACTTGCTCAAGGTTACACAGCCAGGTGTTTCTGGGTGGGTGCTAAGTGTCTGAGCCCGGGATTCGATCTCCAGGTCTTCTCAACACTGGAGCCGGTGCTCTTACTTGCTGTGCTACCTGGCCGCCCCATCAGTTGCTATTTGTATTATGCTTGTCAGGATGAGAAAGTTAAAATTTAACTTGATGACTTACTATAATAGACAGTGAAATGAAAAGGAAAAAGCACATTTTAAAATATCATAGGTCAGAAAATGTTGCTCTTTTAAGTAATGAATTTTTATTCACCTTTGTCTGGTCTATCCACTACCAACACTTAGTGAATACTAGTTGTATCCACAATGCTGTTGTACTTGGAGCTGTGCATAGGAGGATTTAAACAGCAACAGCAACCAAAAATGTTTTCTTTTCTTCAAGTAGACTATGTAGAGGAGGAAGAATATAAAGACCTGAAGCAACTAAAGAATAATTCTCTAGTGCCTTGCATATAATAAGAGCCTACTAAATGCTGGATTGATTTTATGGAGCAACATAGAAATCAATGTAAATTAATATAGTTCAAGTTTTAATATTTAGTTCAAGTACTGAATGGAGGAACTGTGTGAAAATCAGTCATGGCAAGCTTTCTGGAGCAAGTGAATTTTGAATTAGTTAAGGGAAATGGATTATTGCATAGGAGAGAGGAGATTCTAGGTATGAGGAGCAGCATTTGGTAAATTGTGGAGGTGGAAATGGACAGGTTTGTGTTAAGACTGACAGGAAGATTAACTTGGCTGGAGCTTTTCCATTATGCATAGGAGAATAATAAGAAATTAAATTGATAGTGGGATAGGGAAAGCCGATTAACTGGTGGGAAACACTTTGAATAGTAGACAAGTGATATAAGGTGTTAGATAGACACTATTCTTTTTTTTCTTTTGCCTTTTGGAGGGCAATTGGGGTTAAGTAACTTGCCCAAGGTTACATGGCTAGTATTTTTGTGTGGGTGTTAAGTGTCTCAGGCCTCCCAACTCTAGGGCCGGTGCTTTACTCACTGCGCCACCTAGCTGCCCCCTGATAGACACTATTCTAATGACCGTAGGGTGAATTAAAAAAAAGTTTTGATGTTTTAAAATCTTCAGTCAATCAACAAGCCAGTTAAACAAGCATTTATTAAGCCTCAACTATGTTCTAGGCGCATTGTTAAGAGCTGGGGATACAAAGGAAGGATAGTTAGTCCCTGCTCTTACGGAGTGCATAGTTGGGACAATGAACTATATAGGCATGTCTATCTATACATGTATGTATAAATACATAGCAAATATATTGGAGATAATTAACAGAGGGAAGGTATCAGTATTAAGGGAGATTGTGAAAGACTTCCTGTAGAAAGTGTGATTTTTCTCTTGAAATTTGAAGGAAACCAGGGAGGGCAAAAGATGGAGACCAGCAGAGTGATAGTTCTAGGTATGATGGATAGTCAGCCAGTGAAAATGCAGGAGATGGAGTGTCTTGTGCAAGGAACAGCAAGGAGGTCAGTGTCATAGATTACCAACTACCTGGTGAGGAGCAAGGTGTAAGACTGGCAAGGTAGGAGAGAGCCACATTATGAAAGACTGAACTCCAGAGGATTTTGTATTTGATCCTGGAGGTGATAGGGAAGTACTGGAGTTTACTGAATAGTGGGGATGGTGGGGGTGGGGGTGGGGGTGGGGAGGGAATTACCTAGTTAGACCTATGAAGGAAGATCACTTTGAATCAGAGTGGAGGATGGATAGACTGAACTGAGAAAAGGCTTGAGGCAGGGAGTCCCTAGTTATTCTTCCATAGAATCTTCTCTCTTAATAAAGTATAGTTGAGTAAAACAAAGAAACAAAATGGCATTCTATCAGTTCTCCTTGTTCTCCAGTGTACCTTTCTCTTGCCCCTTTAACCTTCCTTTGTAAAAAGAAAAATAATCAAGAAAACCAGCTAATATATCATCCTACTCTGCCAGTTTCTCATCCCTAATCCTTCCCCATGTCCACTGTGAGGAGGGAGCAGTGGTTCATCATTTGTCTTCTGGAATCAATATTGGATATTGAATTTAATCCAAATTCAGTTGCTTTCGCTGTTGTTTTTACTTGTATTATTATAGTTATTGTGTTTATTATTTTCTTGATTCTATTTCACTCTGCATCAGTGGGTATAAGTCTTCCCTTATTTTTTTTTTATTTTTTTTGAGAAGGGAAAGCAAGGCAGTTGGGGTTAAGTGACTTGCCCAAGGTCACACAGCTAGTTAAGTGTCAAGTGTCTGAGGCCATTTTTGAACTCAGGTACTCCTGATTCCAGGGCCAGTGCTCTGTTAGCAAACTCTTATAGTCATTACTCCTTATGGTAGCAAAATGTTCCATTACAGTAAGATGGATTTTGTTTGTTGAGCCTAGACTTGCACAACTTGTAAACTTCTTCGGGCCTTAGATAGGTGAGACTAGAGACAGACTAACGATGGTTGGTTGCCCTGGGTCGAGTGACAAACAGGAGAGGGCCACCTGAAATCCCTTGATGGGCTGCAAGCTGCCCATGGGCTGTATGCCTGGTATAGCTCTTCTCTAACTGATGCACACTGACATTGTTTATGTTTTTTTTAAGGTATAAAAAAATCAGTTGACAAGTATTTTTAAAGCACTGACTGTTCTAAGAATTGTGCGAGGTCTTGAGACCAAGACAAGAATGGAACAGCCCCTTCCTTGAAGGATTGGGTTTATATTCTATCAATTTATATGCTGTGACAAAAAGTGCTGCTGTGAATATTTAAGTATATCTAGGACCTTTATTTTTGTTCTTGACCTCCTCAAGGTGAATGATCAGTAGTAGGACTGCTGGGTTAAATGGTATGAAAAGTTAATACCTTTTCCTTCATAATTCCAAATTGTTTTCCAGAACAGTTGAACCAGTTTGCAGCTTCACCAACAATGTGTTAGTTTGCCTGATGTCCCATAGCCCCTCCAACATTGATTATTTCTGTTATTGTTATCTTTATCAATTTGCTAGGTGTAAAGTAAAATCCCAGTTGTGTTTATTTACATTTAAATTATGATTAATGCTTAGAGAATTTTTCCATTTGGTTGATGGTAGCTTGTATTTCCTCTTTTGAAAACTATTCACATCTTGTTCTTATGTATTTTTGTATCTTGAAAATGAGTATTTTCTCAGATGTATTTCTAAAGATTTTTCTCCACCTTAGGATCAATTGTCACTAAGTTCTATTGCTGTGGTGAGAGTCTAAATGAAGCCATTAGCTGTGGAAGTCGAAAGGAAGGACATGTAAGAAAGAATTGGCAATATTTAGCTATTGATAGAATGTCATTGGGGAAGGAAGGGAGACAACATTATCAAATCTGAAATATTGAGAAGATGGTATTGCAGGATGAAATTGTGAGTTCAGTATTTCAAATTTTAAACTTAACATGCTAAATTTAGATGATAGATACATCTTTTAGGTATGAAAAGTCAAAGCCAGAGATGTAGATTTGCAGCCTTCCTCTTATGGAGTAAAGAGCTGAGTGAATGAGTGAGTACCCTAAGGGACCAAGTTTAAAGGTAGTAGAACAGAAGGTCAAGGGTTGAGCTTTGTGGAATTACCACAGTGAATTCTGGCATTAGAGGTAATAGTCAGTGAAAGAGTGTTGGATTCAAGGTAAAAGCAGAGACTTTGGAGTTTAGGTCAAAGGTATTTCTTTGGATGTGGAAACTTGTACATGGTGTGAATTGGTTTTTAAATAAATACCACCCCTTCCTCAATCTATATAAAAGAAACCATGAATTCCATTCATATACTTATTTATGCTTATAGAAATTGATTTAAAGCTAATAGGAGTCAGTAGTATTGAGAGAGATGTTACTTTATTCTATAATGTTATATTCTAGGTGAAATGGAATATGTTTCATTAAGAGGGAAAATTATTCCTTGATAATATAACAAGATAATAAATTATTTAATAAATAAATTGATAATATAACAAGATAATAAAATTATGAAACATTTCATTTTTCCACTCATATAAATAATGATATATATTATTTTTCTTTTTATAAAATTAATTTTTAGTTTTCAACATTTGCTTTGATAAGATTTTGAGTTCTACATTTTCTCCTCTACCTTCACTACTCCATCCCCAAGATGGCATACAGCCTGATATAGGCTATACATGTATGATCATATTAAACAAATCCACATTAGTCATGTTGTGAAAGGAGCATCAGAACAGAAAGGAAAAGCTATGAGCAAGAAAAAACAAAAAACAACAAAAGAGAGTAAATGGTATGCTTCAATCTGCATTCAGACTCCATAGTTTTTTCTCTGGGTGTGGAGAGCATTTTCCATTGAGTCTTTTGGAATTGTCTTAGAATCTTAGACTCTATATATGTATGTGTGTACATGTATGCATGTACACACACACACACTTTATTAAAAGAGGAAATGAAAATTGGTAGTAAAGGAAAGTCAAGAAATTTGGGGTTAGCAGGTTAGCGTTAACCATATGTATTACCTTACTTCCCCGCCCTTTCCTGCCCCGCCCCCAGTGGTAGACTTCTTAAATGACTTAGAAATATTATATTGTTTTGTGGTCAAGGGGTTTGAAGGTACTGAATGGTGAGCTTGATTTCTTTACTCTGGGATGCTCCTCAGTACACAAGTATTGTGTATTGTTACAAGACTGTAGCACGAGTCAGTAATTCCCAACTACAGCCTGGGTGGAGAGTGTGCAAGTAACTAATTTCATCATCTCCAGTGTTACCCTTATTGGTATTTGGGGCTTTCGTAGTGCCTGCTAAAGTGCATTTCACCTATTTTGCTTCTTGATTAGTGTAAGGGCAAATGAGGGAGGAAAATTCCACAGACAGAGGCAGGATACTTTCTATGGCTGGTGGGTGTAGGTGGTCCCCAATACAATATGGAAGACTGAGCTAAATAGGTTTGTTTGATTGTTTTTCAGTAATATCTGATTCTTTGTGATCCCATCAGGAGTTTTCTTCACAGAGATACTGGAATAGTGTGCCATTTCCTTCTCCAGCTAATTTTACAGATAAGGAAACTGAGGCAAACAGGGTTAAGTGTCTTGCTCAGGAACACACAGCTATTAAATGTCTAAAGCCAGATTTGTACTCAGGAAGAAAAGTCTTCTTGACTCCAGGCCCTGCACTCTATCCACTGTACAACCTAGCCAAATAGGTACTTATGGCCATATGGATTTTTTGGGAACATTTTCCTCATGTTTTATTTAATTATTTGCAGAAAAAATCATGGTTCTCTGAAAAAGAACTAGGTTATGTAAAATAAAGATAGAGAGCTGAAACAGGGTATTGCCATGCTAGGAGTGGGGAGGGCCTTTATTGCTCTGATTTTAGCATTTGTGCTTTCACTGTCTTTTTAGTGGCACAATATTAGTTCTTGGAGTATTCTAGTACAACATGGACTTTAGTGCCTCTTACTTCATTCTAACCAATTGCAGACATTCGTTAAGCACATGCTACGTGCAGATCATGATGTTAATTTATAATATCAAAGAAAGTCCTTTCCCTCATGGTACTTATTTTCTGGTAGGGAGATAAGATCCACATGTAGATAACTGTAATGCACAAATAAGATATGAGTATAATAGAGAGGTGTAAAAATGGTGTTTGAGGAAAATAGGAGAGGTTAGTGCTGATCAAGTGTTGAGCAAGGCTAATAGGATTAGGAATGACTTCCCGATGCTGATACATTTGAATTGAGTTTGAAAAGATGAGTAGGAATTCAGTAGATTCAGAAGAGAAAGCATTTAGGCCTAGAGGACAGATAAAGTATGGCGGCTGGGAAGTATAGGTGTATTCTGGGGAATGAGGCGTAGTTCATTTTGGTCAGAGCTTAATGTTGTGGGACAGGGGCAGGGGGAGAGGAAATGAGAAGAGAAAAGGCTGGAAAGGATTGCAAAGAGTGTAAAGCACTTCATTATTTTATTCATCTGATTTTTTTTTTTTAATGAGAAATCAGGGTTAAATAACTTGTTCAAGGTTACATAGCCAGGTGTTTCTGGGTGGGTGCTAAGTGTCGGAGCCCGGATTCGATCCCCAGGTCATCCCGACACGAGCTGGTGCTCTTACTTGCTGAGCACCTGGCCGCCCCTCATCTGATTTTTTTAAAATTGTAAAAACATCTATTTGGGCATGGAAGAGTCAGGTGTTAGTGTGCAGATGGGACAGAAGCAAAAAAAAAAAATACCCTGAATTTCTTATTTAGTAATGGAACTGGAACTAACTTTATTATCTCTACATCAAAAGCTTTCCCCATTATCTCTTTTCTGTAGATTAAATTACATTGTCTTGATAGGATAATGGAATTCATCAGGAAGAAAGATGTGGCTATTGGTGAAAATTTGTGTTGAGATAGTTTTAAAGTGTATGTTCATAAAGAGCATATTTGAACTATTCAGGTTTCTACATGGAGGTAGATATTTAAGACCAAAGTCCAAACTTACATACTAAAAGTAAAAACAGATTAGAAATGAATCCTTAATTTTGACTGTATCTAGGAATAGCACAAGGGAAGAGAAGCCTTCCAAATGAAAATAATCATGAATAAAGACTGTAAGAAAAACTGAAAATGCTAATCAAAATTAAACAGCAAAACAATGATAACTTTGAAAGACATTTTTGCTTTGTGGTTAGAAGTGGGAGTGATTGACCTGAGGTGTTGACAGTTGTGGACTTTGTTCAGTACCTTAAGAAGGTGATTGGATCCTGACAGTGGGGGGTTTCTTTGGTGGTGTTGTGGTTTGAATAAAGGACTGTCTAAATCATTGAGCAGGTTATCTATAAGAATGAGACTGAGGGAGGAGGTCTTGAATGTTGCCTGGGCTTATTTGCTTCATATAGTTTGCCTGTAAGCCATTAAGGGCTTTAAAAACCAGCAGGGCCAACTTAAAATCAATCCACCACTTCATTGGAGGCTAATGTAGAGAACACAGGTTGGACTTAATATGATCACGGTTGCTCAAATCAATGAGCAAATGCGCTGCTGCCTTCAGCACAAACTGTAAGCGGTGGAGGTGCACTGCAGGGTGCCCTGCTAGGAGGGAATTACAGTAATCAAGCTTCATGGTCCTAGGGGCATATGTTGCTGTTTTGAGGTTGTTGTGGGATAAATAAGAGTGCAGATTGTACAACTGGAAGGCACAGAAAATTCTAGTCTTAACTTTGAACATAATGACATAGAGATGGGTTGATCAGAAGCGATACTGGAGATTTGAAATTTGTCTAGCACTGCTGGGAAGAAACCAGAATTGAAAAGAAACTTCCATGTTCCCTGAAGCTAGAAACTCCTTCACATTTTTAATTTCAGTCTTTCAAAGTTGTTGTACATCATACTGTCATTGCCATTCAGGGTAAAGAGAAGTCTCTTTCCTGATTCAGTGATGTAGATATAGAAGGAACTGGTCAGAAGGCTGCTTCTCACTGTGGAATAAAATAAAGGAGAAATCTTTGGGAAATACTCCATGTTGAGACTCTTCATGCTAGAATGGACTTATCCTCCAGGTAATTGGAACCATTTCAAATATGTCCTTTATAAACCTTGGTTATCTGAGCAACACAAAATTCCATTCACACACCAAGAGAGCTTTAATATGTTGAGAACTGTCATATGACTTTGTTGCCCAGGATAGAACTTTTTGGAACTGCAATGGGTCTCAGAGACTTTTGGGTATAATACCTCATTTTATAGATGTGGAATCTGAACGCAGAGAGGTTCAGCAATTTGTCCAGGTTCACACAACCAGTTAGAAGAAGAGCCTAATGTGTACACCTGACTAGAAGCCTAGGGCTTTAGATATGATGTTCTTTCCATTACACTATATTCTGTCTTGTGCAAAGGAGACCTAGAAAAGGGTCGGTGTACTAGGTTTCTTTCAAGGGATAATAGAGGTGTCAGAATCTACAATCAGAGTTCATTATTTGGACTCAGGTCCCAGAACTATAAAATATCTTGGCTATAACATCATTCTTAGTTATTGTTGTTATACAGTTTATTCTACTTCTGACACATATGGACTGTATGACTATGGGTAAGTTACTTTACTTCTCATTGCTCCAGATAGCTCTCAAAGACTGTAACTTACAGAGAAGGTGCCTGTATAGGTAGGTGCCAAGTAGTGATAACAATGACTCCTATAAAGTAGTAGCATTATTCAAATTTGTATTGCATATTTCTCTTGTGTTGGAATTAATTGCCATGTTTTGCACGTAATCATGACTTTGAAAAGTTCAAATCTGATAATGAATTAATCACACTAATCAAGACCTAGTTGTATTGGTAGAGGGAGTTTACTCATGTGGGAGTTCCATATACAAATATCACAGTCATGAGGCTGCTAGGTGATATAGTGGATAGAGTGCTGGATCTAGAGTTAGGAAGACCTGAGTTCAAATTCTGTCTGAGTTGCTTACTTTGTGATCATTTAACCTCTGCCTACCTCAGTTTCCATATCTATAAAATGGGGATAATAATAGCATCTACCTCCCAAGATTGTTTTTTTTTTTTTTGAGGGAGAAGGCAAGGCAATTGGGGTTAAGTGACTTGACTTGCTCAAGGTCACACAAAAAGTAAGTGTGTCAAGTGTCTGAGGCTGGATTTGAACTCGTCCTCCTGACTTGAGCTGGTGCTCTATTCACTGGGCCACCTACCTGCCCCCCAAGATTGTTTTAAGGATAAAATGAAATAATATTTTTAAAGTGCTTTACAAACCTTAAAGCCCTATATAAATGCTAACTATTATTATTAGCACATATGGTTCAAGAAGTACTCATTGAAATAGGATTAATCTTGAGGAACCAACTTCCTGCTGTCTTTCTTAGATATTATTTACCTCGTCTATCTCTACGAACTGATTTAAGGACTAATTTTCAATGAACTTAGCTTTTTTGATCTTTTGTATTAAGATGTGTTCTTGTGTTTCTCTGGGTTAATCTTAGATGTGGCCATCTTGGAGGTATCTTTAGGAGAATGGAGTTGTTTTTTTTAAGGTCCTTATCAAAAATTCTGATAATTAGCTTAAAGTTAACCACAAATAGATGCAAACATAGCTCATGCTCTCTCTGGAGTAAAACTGTTGGCCTAAAAAAAATGAGTTTGAAAAACCTTCCATATCTCATTTACCGTCATTAAGAAAACAGGAGATAATATAGTTCATTAGGGAATGGACTCATATTCTATTTATTAGTAAATGTGACACTGTGCCTTATAGCTTGTTTAAAATGACCCTAGTGAAAGAATGGAGACTTCAAATAACATCCTGGCTAACACAAGTATATTTCTAAGGATAAAAAATATCCTGGGAGCCTATAGTTCTCACAGCCTTCCTGCTGCTTAATATATAATGTAAAGGTAACAATGAAGTGTGTGTGTGTGTGTGTGTGTGTATGTGTGTGTGTGTGTGTGTGTGTGTGTGTAATAAACTAGGCAATTGTAGAATCTGTTTGAGTGGCAGACCAGACTATCCTGGCAGCCATGCAAACCCATTTACTGTGGTCCCTAGGGCCAGTGATTCAGGAACCAGGTACAATGTTGAATAATTTAAATATACACACAAAAAAGTCTGTATCGTCTTGAGAGGCTCTCCTGGAGGAACTTAGCACAGTATATACAGACAGGGTCTTTCTTCCATTCATATCCCTAAGCTATCCTTTTAGGCCTTTGAGCAGTTCTGTGATTATCAGCTCTGTAGATTTGCTTTCATTTACTTAGGTTTAATTTGCCTATAGACTTGCAGAACAAGTTACAGTAGCATTAGGACTTTGCCCAGTGAATGACTAGGAGGGGGAAGAAAAAGCAAAACGATATAGGCATTGTTATAAACATTTGCTGTCTACTTTATAATACTTGTAGGAAGTTGGTAAGTGTTGTTTTCATCTCAGAGGAAATAGAGAATAAACAGTGATATACATTTGCCTGTGGTTTCTTATTGCCCCTCAGTAGTAGCAAAATGAGCAGTTGGAATTGCACCTGTACTGATGTCAATCTAAATGAGAACACACATG
Source organism: Petaurus breviceps papuanus (assembly GCF_028583685.1). NCBI lineage: Eukaryota > Metazoa > Chordata > Mammalia > Diprotodontia > Petauridae > Petaurus > Petaurus breviceps. The sequence goes on from NW_027186296.1 coordinate 26,495,006, forward strand.
GTTCATCTTTAGACATCCTTTATTATCTTTAGAAAAGACACTTTAGAAATTCTAACTGTACCAGTTGCATTCTTTATTGCTGTTTTCTCAGCCTAGCATGTCCTTTTTTCTCTTCTTACATCTAAATCCCACCCAGGGATTCAAAGAAATGGATCACATCCCATACTAACCACTCCAGCCTTCAACAACAACAGCAGTAGCAGCAGCAGCAGAATAGCAATTGACATGTATATACGGCTTTAGGTTTGCAAAGCACTTTATATACCTACCTCATTTGAAAATGTCTTCAAATGTTGAAAGAACTCATCTTAAAATATATAATTGTACCTACTAGGTAACTGTAGGGATGGAGGTCAGCTCAGTTGAATAACTTTACTACAACTTGGGCCCTCTCTTTTATACAGATGTAGAGTGAATGGATGGGAGGTTGGACAGGATGACTAACCATTGTGATCTATCACTTCTCTGGATTCTGAATTGCAAGTCTGCAATTTCCCTCCTGAATTCCTATAGTGTTTGCCACTTGCTAGTACCATATAGTTTAGCGCTTTGCTTGCATTCATATTTGAACTTGCCATTGTTTACTGTGACACCGAGGTAGATACTGCCAAATACCATAATCGTATTTGTCATTTACATCTGTCCCAGTAGCTAGACTGTTGACTTGTCCTATCAAATGTTGTCCTTTTCTGTTGGTTGTTTGTGGTTTCATGGGATTCATGTTGTTAGTAGTCCATCTCTTGATCATTGTTGCTATATGACTTGTCTAATGTCTTTCACAACATAGATTTGTCTAATAGAGCTCTCACTCCTGACTTTCTGTGAAGTCCTCATTTGTCATGTCTTGTAGGTCATGGCTTTTGTCATGGCTTTTACAGGTTCTCTCCTTTGCATGTTGGTTACTTTGAGATTGTGACTTAGCTTCATCTTGGTCAATCTTTGTCCATGTTGCTAGAGTTCGTAACTAAGGTACATGTATTTAACTGATTGATTCTTGTCCTTTGTGCTTGAAGAGGAACAGAATGACATTACTATGTCGAGATCAAGGTAGTGTGTCCAGCTATGGCTGATCAGACCAATATGGCTTAAATGCTCTACCAGAGGTTGGGCACCAATAGTCCATATGAACATTTGTAGTATAGCTGGCTCTGTTTCAGCTACTTGCTCAGTATGTAGACCACCTGAATCTACTGTGGCATTTTCATTTTGCATGTGCTTTGTTTGATGTGGAGTAGAACCTCAAATAATCAGCTTGGGTACTGTGCATAGTTGTAGCTTTTCTTGAAACTCTGGAACGGTAACTTGTGAGCAAGATGCAATCATATGCAAAAGGCAAAAGTGTGGACCTTTTAGCATACATATAGTCTGGCAAATTCAGGAAAAATATAAAGATTGCATCCCTGCAATCCTCTGCAGTTGAGGATGACAAGATATTTAGTTTTGTGGAATGGCTAGCAGCATAGTGGAATAAATATAGCCGAATTCAGAGATGAACACTAGATATTTAGCTGAAATCAAGGCATTTTCAGAACCATACAAATTAACACCCACAAAAAGACTTTTGAGGGAATGAAATCATCCCTAAACTATTCATGGCTACTTTAGAGGCTTTTTTTCTCCCAGCATTTTAACTAGAAAAATAGATCTATGGTTGATAAACACTTCATGCATTTAATAACGTAGGTTATTATATTATTAGTGACTGGATAAGGGCTATGTGATTTTATTGGTATAAGGAATTCTCGGATGAAGAAATTCTGTCTCTGTAATTTAGTCTGAGAGATAACCAGAGTACTGAGTGACATGCCTAGTGACAGCTAGTATCTGTCAGAGTTTGGAGTTGAACAAAATTGTTCTTAATTTTGAGGCTGGCTTTCTATTCATGATGCCATAATCATTTCAATGATGTATTATTTTTAAAATTATTTCATGCATGTTAATCTTATTGACTTAAATTATCATTTTCTTAAGGTAAGGATTGCATCCTATGCTTCTTATAAGTTCCTTGTACCACTGCACATAGTCCTAAACATGAGGTAGATGTGTATTGAACACAATAACTACCTGGTTGGTTGTTTGACTTAAGTTTCAAGGGCAAGTGTAGTGGTGATGGTATAGGTTCAAGAGCCCCAAGATACTTTAATGAGTAAGATATTCCTAGAAAAGAATTTTTTCTCTCTCTTCAAGCATTTCAGAGGGTCTATATAAAAAGCACTTGATGCCTCTGGGGAATGAGGGGGGGGAAATACACACATACACACATATATGCATATACATATGTACACATGTCTGTATGTGTATATATGTATATATTTAACTTGATTCTTTTTTGAGAACTAGACTTGGTCCCCTGAGATTATTGGTGTTTACTTCTGTTTTAATGAACAGTAGCGATAACTGTGACACTGTTGGGCAGAGGTTGCCTTGGGACATCAGTGTGACTTAGATCTATAGCTCAGCCTAATAGAAGAAGTGAAGCCTGGGTTTTCCTTATTAGAAGGTTGCACCAACTTTCTAGATTCTGCTGCAGGAATCTTAGTATCTCTAGTAGCTGCAATTAAAAATCATGCTTGAATGAACAGGAAATAGTCAAGTGGGCAAAGCCAGCAAGATCATATATATATATATATAATAAATAGATTCCATCAAGTCATAGAAGCTACCTCTCTGATACCTGCTGGGGTGGGACATTTTAGATCCTTTTCTTGAGGAAATATTCCTTGTCTCTGTGAATTGGCAGCTATAGTGAAGTTAATATCTACCATAAAGTTATAGACTTAGAGTTGTAAGGAACCTTAAAACTCATCTAGTCCAAACTGTTCATTTTATTTTTAACAAATGAGGGAACCAAGGCCCAAGGAAGTTAAGGTATTAGAGGTAGAATTCCCTTTTATAGGTCAGTTAAGCTCTTATGTGTCAGATAATGTGCTAGATGCTGGACATACAAAGACAAAAATGAAATAGTATGTTCCTCAAGAAGACGCAGAAAGAGTGAGTGAGTAGCAGAACCATCATTCCATCATGGGTTCCAACCTGACTCCAAAAATCTACCATTCTGTCCACTATGCCATGGATTAAGTTATTTTGTTTGATTAGAGTCTTTGGCACCAAAGGCAAAAAGTACACCTTTAGATCTTTGTTTCTATTTTAAATTAAATTGTTCTCTTTGAAGTAAAAAAGTGCATGTATATTAGATATTGTAAATTATATATTGTATATCATATATGATGTATATATAGTATATATCTAGATATTGTACTCACTAACAGTTATATATGTATACATACACATATGTGTGTGTTTATAACTTTTTTTTTTTTGCCTTTTTGGAGGGCAGTTGGGGTTAAGTAACTTGCCCAATGTTACACGGCTAGTTATGTATAACTTTTTTTTTAAATGAAGCCACTCAGGATGGCCACTTTGTAATTTGCAGCTAAAATGTTATCCTTCTATTTTGAACTGGGAAAAGTCCTACAGGGGATACATTAGTAGAAGTTTAAAAAGATTCCCCCCCCCCCCAGGAGAGATTCAGGGCTACGTCTAGTAGCAGATGTGATAAAGTTGATTAAAAAAAATTCTTTTATCTCAATAATCTTCCTCAGAACAAAAATAATTTCATTGTGAGACTCTCGCTGACTTAAAGCCATTTTACCTGATTTATTGGCTGATACTATACCTCTTTATATACTCTCAGTGCCATATAGCTTACCCCTGAAATATGTGGGACATGTTCTAGAAGAGGCTGATGAAATGACATTTTAACACATTAACAGTAACTTTTTATTGATTGTAAAAACTTGCAAAGTTGCAAGAGGCCATTTTAACAATGTAAGATTCCTCTTGGTGCTCTGAAAGTACTATCATTTGTGGTCATTGTTTAGGGGACAGGTTTGCTTTTATTCTGTGTTTCTAAGATGAGATAATTGGGGAATTTTGTTATCTGAATAGATGCTTTGTATTTTTGTATTTATAATACAAAGCTGTGTTTGTAAACACAATTCAAAAATATAAAGAATGTACTTTTTGGTGAAGATGTTCACTGAATACCAAGAAAGAGCAGAAAAGGGAGCTTTTGTTTACATTTAATAATAATGCCTCTGTCTTCATGGGCTAGTTCCATTTAAAAGGGTACCTGATTTTTAGAACATTTTGCAGTGAAAAGAATAACCCTCAAATTTGCTTTTAGTGAACAAATATTTTTTAATTGGAAGGCACCTATATTAGTTTAGAAATTTGCAAATATTGGTCAGTTGGGGGGGGGTGCTAATAAAACATCGACCATATAATTCATATTCACTGAAGAATTTCATCAAGTGATAACAGAGTTCTGTGATGTAAATGTTTTTGAACCTGTCACATTTTATAAATGCTGGGATGCTTGAACTTTTAAAACTTGATTAGAAGATATGTAAAAATCTCATTTCTTTTAAGCTTCAAACCCAGACAATAAATTTTTTGAAATTAAAATAATTTCAGGAGCCCTCCAATCTCTCTATACTTTTATAAAAAATAACTTTTCTCTATTTTTAAACACTCTTTTCTGTTCAGGCATAATAAATGGGTTTCTAGATTACTTCTAGTTTTATTGGCAATGTTGTGGTCCTTAGAAGACCTTGAGAGATTTAAATAAAATATTTTAGGTTAACTTTTGGTGAATAGTTCTTTATATTGCCTTAAAGTTCTCAGCTAACCAAATAAAAAACTTTTTTGGTTGAAATTTATTAAATTGAAAGTTATCATGAAGAAAGATGTTTTCCTAAAAATTCTAATCACTTTAGTTCTGTCATCCAAATTTTATTCTTTTCTCCGTCTGTTCATTCAAGAAACATAAGGATAGAAGGTTCTAAATACTCCCACCCCACCTTTTAATATATCTTCTTAGTACATTGATTAGAGACAAAAAAGTTAATATAGCACAAAAGCTTTGTATTGATAAGATGAATAGAAATTCTGATATTATAGCTAGTCTGCCCTCATGTAAAAAAAGACTATTGAGTGCTCATCGACTTCAGTGGCAAATTTGTTTTCCTAAGGTAGACTTACTGATTGAACTGGTTATAGAAGATGACAATTTAATAGGATGCACTAGTTAATAAGCTTTGGCATGTTTATATGTCAGTCTTACAAACCTAAGTAATTCTTTCCGCCTTCAATAAAGAATTCACTCATATGCTGCCTATGATTCTGAAAAGGCACCTATGTTTAGACCTGTAGAGGTACTCTGTTGATCACAGGGATCCCTGTCCCATAGATACATATTTCTATGGATATTAGGCACTTTTGATTGAAAGGTCAGTTCTGAAGGTCATAGAAGAAAAATGAGGAACCATAGCTCTTACCATGAGACTAACATGGGTATCTTTCATTTCAAGGTTATAAGAATAAAGGTTTAATTTCTAGATTTTCTGAAATGAATTAAAACTTAGTATTTGTTGTAATATATGTGCAAAACTTGAAAGTTCAGATAATGATGTGCAAAAAAACCCAAAACTCACAAACTGCATTCCTTATGGTAGTGACTGATGTTGCATGCATTTTTCTTTTTTAGTCACTAGAAGGTTCTCAGTTGAATATGTTAAGCTCAAAAAATTTCCTCCAGTATTTTGTAAGGGTGAATACTTGAAATATTTTGGAAATGTTTTCAGTCATTGAAGTATTGGGCAATATAGTTGCTGAAAACAGGCAGTTTCATATTGGATGATAACAATGCAGAGCTAATCCAAAGAAGTAACATTGGCTTAAATAAACTGCCTTCTAATCACTGAAGACAAGATGTTAAATATTGAATCTTAACAATACTGTTTCTAAAACAAATAAATTTTAAAATAAAACATTGTGATGATTTATTACTACATTTCAAGTTATCCTCTTATGTTTTTGTAAATTCAGTTATACTTTGTTATGTTTGTAAGACATTCTTTCCTCAGTGTGGGCCCTCCAAATTGCAACCCCTCTGCAACTTCTAATGGTGAGCAATTCTTGTCCATATCTTTTCAAATATTTACTATAGCAGAGCTAATATTAAACCCTTTCTTGTAAATCTTTTAATATTTCTAGAGTATCAGTGTACTACTACTCAGACTTCCTATCTCATTTTTACTACATAGACAGCCATTCTCTTAAGTTGTACTTGTCCTTGATACTTGGTTACTCTTCTTAGGCATGCAAATTATTGTTGGCAACATGTTCACAGTTTTCTGATGACTGTGTTTCCTTTGCCTTTGAGATAGTTGTAGTTTTTTTTCTTTATAGGTATATAGCGTCCCTGGGAGAATATGTTCTTTTGTGGCACTGAGCAGTTCATAATGATGAAAAGTACCACAATTTCCTAAATTCAGTTCAGCCCAATTTCTTCTTACTACTCAATTCTTGACCCAAATTATTAACTTTTATCTATGATATACATATTGATGAACTGCATACGCTACCTTCCTAGTTGTGTGTCATAGTCTGGGTAATATGTATTATTCATTCACTTTGTTTTTTTTTTTCCCATGTTGGATGGTTATATTTGTCTTTTTTTACACTGTGTAGATTTCACTGAGAAGGCTTTTTGATGTTCTGGTTACTGTAGTGGTAAAAAGCATGCCTATTTGCTTATGTTTTCATCAAGAATACCTTTAATGCATTGAGTGTTTTATTTACTTTTCTTATCAATCTCAACATCTAGTAGTCCTCTGTATATAAGGTGCTAAATATATGTTGAATTGAACTAGATATTACTAAAATACAAATTTCAAGTGCAAATAAAATATACACGTTAGTATTTACTTATTCAGTATTGTACCTTTTCATTAGTTCTTCGAAACATTTTATTTTTCTGTGTCAATTCAGTTTAACTAATGTTGCATACTTTTGGGCTTAAAGCACTTTGCAAGGTATTGGGGATATGAAGATGAAAAGTGACATTTTTGCCCCTTAAGGAATTTATAATTTAATAAGGGGAGTAGACATTTGGCTGTTATATGAGACAATACAGAAGACAGCATAGAAGTAAAAAGAATGTCATGAGAAAGTTGAAGGGAGTGAATTGCTTTTAGCTGGGAGATCAGGGAAGAATTCATCAAGATGATACCTGAACTTAACATTCAAGGAAGGATAAGATTTTAACCAGTGGTGACGTTAAAGGAATTTATGCAAGGAAGAAAGAAAGAAAGAAAGGAAAAAAGGGTCTGATCTGTGTTAACTTCCTGTGAATGCTGACGCCTTCTCAAAACTCATTTGTTGGATTTTTTTTCCTTTGACCCCAGGAATACACCATTTAGTACTTTCCCATTCTTCACTTGTCCATTCTAATATCATCATTGTCACCTTGGGGCAAAGAGATAGAGTTGATATTAATGATCACTGAACTCCGTCTCAAGACATTGAGCTGCTGACCTTTGTAGTCTCTGAACCATGTTTGTGTTCTGGATTCACTGATCTACTATTAGTTCAGTCTTTTTTCAGTTGTGTCTGACTCTTTGTGAACCCATTAGGGGTTTTCTTGGCAAAGATAGTGGAGTGGTTTGCCATTTCCTTCTCCAACTCATTTTATAGATGGCGAAGCAGAGGCAAACAGGTTTAAGTGACTTGTTCGGGGTCACACAGCTAGTAAGTGTCTGAGGCCGGATTTGAACTCAGGAACTTGAGTCTTCCTGACTCCAGGCCCAACACTCTTATCTACTGTGCTACCTAGCTGATCTACTATACTATTTCCTTAATTATATCCCTCTCCTACTTCTGCTAACACAGCAACTGGATTGTGGATTTGGATATGTTGGCCCTCTTTCTCATTTTATCCCTGTCTATCACACCCTCTAGACAACTGAAATGGATTGTCTAGTTGTGTTTATTTACTAGGCAAAAGAGAGTGTATTAATTTGGAAATAATTACAAAAAGGAATGAAAAAATTTCTAAAATAAAAACTACCCAACCACATGCTGGTTTCTAACTAGGATCATAGATCTAGACCTGAAAATGATCTCAGATGCCATCTAGTCTCTTACTTCACAGAAGAAACTGAAGCTTATAGAGGTTGTAACTTGTCCAAGGTCACAAAGGTAGTAAATGTCAGAGGCAGGGTCTTTAGAGGGTTTCAGACTTATTTTAGATGATACTTCCTCTCTAGGATGGGTACCACTTAGCTTCCTTATGATCCTTAAAGAGAAATATAATTTCTTTCTCCCAACATTCCTATAGAAATTTAGGATTCAGATTTAGGATGAAGATATGCTGCATGAAGCCTGTTGACCCCATTCCACAATTCTGCATTCGTTATCAGACAATGAGAGATTGGGGAAGATCTTTACACATGATCTGTCCGCTATTTTCTCTCCCCCTGATCAAGGGGTAGACAAAGAGATAGGGATTTAAGTAGGCTGTCTTGTGTCCTCAGATAGAATATAACATCATTCCAGAAGTATATACAAATCACATTTCATTTTAGGTATGGGGGAGAGTATGCACAGAAGTAGGCAAGGGTAAGATGGCATCTGGGATCCGCAAGTAGCATAGAGCAGAAAGACCCTTTACGTTGTCCCTGCCTTTGACATCTCCTTTTCATTCTGCCACCAGAACAGTTCAAACTTACTGCCTTTCACTTGCACTGTTGTGGTAGTCTCTTAATTTGCCTCTGTTCCTTTTGCTCTCTCCTTTTGAAAATCTGTCTTGCCCTTAGTTTAATACTATTAAAACACAACTCTGTTCATATGATTTCTTCGATCAGGAACATTAAATGGACTTTTTTTTTTTTAAACATCTAGGCAATCAAGGCTCACCATCATCTGATTCCACCCTAATGTTTTTTCTTTATGTCTCTCTCCATGTCTCTCTTTTAGCCCAGCTGAACTACTTACCAGCCCTTTTAACACATAAACACCCACACCCATGCCTCCACACACCCCCTGTGCTTCTCGCTTCTTTTCCCCGAAATTCCATTTTCTATTTCCTTCTCTTCAGTCTTCTCTTGTCCGGATCCTATCATCTTCAAAGCCTTAAAAACCACTTCCTTCCCTGGACTCTTACAGAAGTTTGTTCATTATTTCTTTCATAGTACTTATATATGCTGGATTGTATTATAGTTATTTGTGAGGATGTCTCATCTCTGCTTCTCCTAGTATCTTTGGCGTGGTAGTTATTTGATATTTGTTGAATAAATGAACAAATGAGCTATCAATAATTATTATTGGTGTTCACACTTCTAAGTCCAGTTAATGAGAAAACACTGTCCTTTACAATGTATATCTTTTTCTTGTTAAGATTGGCCAATTAATGTAGGCGCTGACAAATACTTGGATTTTATTTGTAACATACTTAACTCTATTTTACATTTGTTAATTTATTATCTATATCCTTCATTCTTGTCAGCATCATCAATCTTAGATAGTAAACCTCTGCATCTATTGACATTACTCTAACCAATAAGAATGGTCTAGAACAGATTTCCTGCAAATTTCTTTTTGTCTTCCTTTTAGTCTTTCTTTTTGTCTTTCTTTTAGTCTTTCTTCCAACTAGAGTTATTAAAACTTGTACTAAGTTTAAAAAAAAAATTGGTTGCTTCTTTGTTTCATACTGGAAAGTGTCCTTCACTTTGCAATTCTATTTCTCACCTGATCTAAAGACACAGAGAAACAAGACTTGTCTTCATTTTTGAGATAAGAATTCAGAAGCTTACCTGGCTTGTGGGTTATTTTTTCCTTATAGTATAATCCTCCTCCTGTACCTTGTATTTTTTGAATGACGTTTCAGCATCATTGCTTCCACACCAAAGTTTGGTGTAGTTTTAATTGTGTGGCTTGTGTGGGTAGTTTTTAGTTGGCTTCAGAAATATGATGATTGTTTAGGGAAGAATTGAGCATGAAGCTCTTGTGGGGGAGAGGGGAGCATGAATGTTTTTTATTGAGTAGAAAGAGTAGGCCATGTCCTGGTTTTGCAGCTACACTCTGGTTGTCATAATGACCTGAAAAATTTACAGGAATACCTCTTAAACTGCTAAATTTTTACCTAGGGAGGATTTTATTTCCCCCATTCTTAAGTGCTATTTACCTAGCTCCAGGGCAGTCTGTCTCCATTAGATAGTACTTTGGAAGTCTCTTGAAATTTAGTCATGTGTGAATCAAGGGCACTCATCTGTGATGAGGATTACTTAAAGTTTTTCTGGTTGTTACATATATGTCGATAAACACTAAGCTGACTAATTCTTATGTTTTAGTGCTTGTGGGTGGGAACACATTATAAAAGGGAATTTGAAGACTGGTAGATTTAGAGTCAGTTTCATTAAAGGCTTGGGATTTGATTAGAATCAAAAGAGATAATACCTGTTTTGGCTTCAAGATTTATTAGAAATTGATCTTATAATCACAGTTTTAAAAGTAACTTTTTATAGGAATACAGTGTTTTTATTTTTAGCTTTAATTAATTTTGAATTTTGGGCAGCTCAATGGTGCAGTGGCTAGAGTGCCATGCTTGGAGTCAGGAAGACTCTTCTTCCTAAATTCCAATCCAGCCTCAGACACATACTAGGTGTGTGACCTTCGAAAAGTTACTTAATCCTGTTTGCCTCAGTTTCTTCATCTGTAAAATGAGTTGGAGAAGAAAATGACAAACTATTCTAGTATCTTTGACCAAAAAAACAACCACCACCAAATGGAATCACAGAGAGAGACACGACTGAAAAAAAAAAAGACTAAACAATGCCCATTTTGAATTTAGAAATCATTTGGGAAATTGCTGAGTAAAAACTTTTTTTAATTTAATGAGTGAAGAGAAAAATTAAGCTTGAATTAGCTGCTTAAATTCAACCTATAATCATAGGACTTTTATCAGTGTCTTTCTGCAAAGAAAGTGATACCCAGAGAGATGAATGTCAGACATTATTATTAATTATTATTGTTATTAAATAATTACTCATTACAACAAACTCAAATTTGAACTCAGGCATTTTGACTCCAAATCTTGTACTCAATATCTCTTCACTGCTGTTTGAATAGGATCACAGGTTCATAGATTTAGAGCTGGAAGAGGCTGCATAGTCGTTAAACACACATGTAACTTAGTATTTGTTTTATAGATTTTCTTTTCCTATTTTTAAGTATCACCATAACTTCTCAGTGACTTTTCTTCTCCACCAATAGAAACCTCATTTGCAACAAGTATGTGTATCCAAGCAAAAAATGAACACACTGACTGTCTGAAAAGTGTATGCTTCATTCAGTACCTTGTCATCCTCCATTTCTAAGTTCATTGGCTGAGACATGTTTCACCATCAAGTGGTGAAATCCTAATTGGTTGCTGTATTGCTCAGAATTCTGAAGTATTTTTACTGTTGTTAGCATTTCATTATTGTGTCATGTAAATTGTTCTGTTTCTGCTTACTTTTTTTCTGAATAATTTCATCTTCCTGATTTTTCATATCGTTTTATATGGAAATTAATATTCTGCCACATATTTTAAACATTTCACATTCAGCAATATAGCATTAAAAAATTCAAACATAAATACTTATTTTAAAAAGGTTTTATGTTCCTATGTAAAAACCCCAATATACCATGTTATTTTCTTTTCTTTTTTTTAATACCATGTTATTTTAAATAAAATTTAGGTATGTGTCATTTGGTTATTATACTCTGATGTCATATGGTAAAAAGATGCCTTAAATGTTTAGCATTAGCACCTTTAATTGGAAGTGGTCCACCCCTAAATAATTTCACACCTCTCTGCTTCAATTACCTTTGGTAAAAAACAAAACAAAATATCTTTCAGTTCTTATATATAGCAGCAAAATTAATCCAAAAAACCCAAATAATTTAATGTAGTATAAAATACATGTCTTTGAAAAATGACATTGAGTTTTGAAGAATTTATTTAGGTCACTGCAAATAAGTATGAACTTTTTTTTTTAGGAAAACAGTTGATTAAATTAACATTTCCTGACTAGTAGCTTAAATTTAATCCTTCTGATTAATGATTTAAGTTATAATTTAATGTTATTTGATTGAAATCATATCCTTTCTACTACTTTTATATTATTCTTTCCTTAACAAAGAATTTATCATTCAGCTTTAGTTATTCCTTTTTTGAGGAAAATGATAGTAATACAGACTCAGTCAGTGTTTCTAAACTTCCCAGTAATCACGTTCAATGTAGATAGATGTCTTAGAGAGTAAAAGGAACATAGGTCCAGAGCCAGAAGGGCTTGATTTTATAGATGAGAAAACTGAGGCCCAAAGAGATTGTAAGTGTCCCATGATCCCACAGTAAATGTTAGAGATGGAATTTGAACTCAGTTTCTTTGACTTCAGAGCCAGTATTCTTTTCACTGTACAGTGCTACATCCTATTATTTTTTTTGCTTTTTTTTTGCATACAGTAGTCCTTAGTAATACATACTCCATTTTTAGCCAAATGCTATCTTGAGAAAAATTTTTTTTCTCTTTATTAACCTTTTGCTACAAAGGAAATATTTTAAATGATCACATAGGTAAGACATGTTACTGATCTATGGACTGGGATAAGATAGCTTAGACTTTTAATTTAAAAAATTTTTTTTTATTTTAAATTTTTTTTTTGCTTTTTTTTTGGAGGGCAGTTAGGGTTAAGTAACTTGCCTAAGGTCACACAGCTAGTTTTTTTGTGTCAAGTGTCTGAGGCCTGATTTGAACTCAGGTCCTCCTGACTCCAGGGCCGGTGCTCTATTCACTGAGCCACCTAGCTGCCCCATATCTTAGACTTTTAACAGTTAGAATACTGGACTTGGATTCCAGAAGGTCTGAGTGAAGATCCTCCTCAGATATTTACTAGCTAGAATGACTTTAAGTGAGTCATTTAACTCCCTCATCTGTAAAATAGGGATGATAGTGACATTTTCCTCATTAGGTTTTTGTGAGAATCAGAGATTATATATGTAAAGATTTTGCAAACTCAGAACACTTTATTGTTATCTTCTATCCCAGTTGGCATTATCATAGGCTACTTGTCTATCACTCTACTTGGGATTAGAAGAAATCATTTATGGTCCTAGTATTGCCATATACTGGCTGTTTGATTTAATACAAACCAGTTAAACTGAGTTTGTTTTCTCATATGAAATGTGAATAATAGTTACCTTCCCTGTCTCACAGAGTTATTGGATGGATCAAATGAGATAATATTTGAAAAGCATTTTATAATGCTAAACTGCTCAATAAATGTAACTGTTATTGTTATTAGAAGAAATCACTTCAAGCTCACATCCAAGTTTAAAAAAAACTATTTTTTCAGAAAAATTAATGTATAGTTAATCTAATTTTTATTTTAGGAACAGGGAAAATAAAACAATGTAATAAACAATAAAAATTCACTTTCAGTTCATACTATGGCCATATAATAGAGGAGAAAGTAGAGAAAGAAAGAGAAATATAGGGAAAGAAGAAAGAGAGGAATAGGAGGAAATTGTGTGTGGAAAATGAATGTGAGGGAAAAAAAAGTAAAAGAAATCCAAAGAAGATATTAAAGGCAAATGAGGGGAAGTGAGATTCTAGAGTTTATTTTGGTTGACTGTAGCCTAGGATAGAACGCTGGTTATGAAGTCAGAAGGTCTGGGTTTAAATTCTGGCTATGCTGTCTTCTCCTGAGTGACCAGAAGAAGTCACTTAACCTCTCTGGGTCTTAATTTCCTCAACTATAAAGTGAAGTGGTAGACTAGATTATATGATAGGTCCCCTCCAACTATAAATACTATGATTTTATGTTCTTTTTTGCTTGGGTGTTAGATATCTAATTATCACTTGTTGTTTAATTGCCCTTTGAAATTCTGATGAGAGTTTCATCCATTTAAATCACTTCTTTCTATATTAGAAACTGCTTTTTTATGCTTATTTACAGAGTTCAACGCTTTTGATAAAAGGTTTATTTTTCTGTGGAATTCTGAAGACTTACACATGCATGAATGTTATCTTTGTTTTTTGAGAGATTAAATGTGCCTCATTTCATAAAACCTGCAGATTACATTGGAAACCAGCATTTCAATATATATTACTCAACAAATATTTGAGTACTTAATATGTGGAAGGTACTGTACTTTGGCTGGGTGGGTAGAAAAAAAAATGTTGAGTAAGAAAGAGTTTCTCCCCCCCCCCCCCAAGAAATTTACAGTACTCTAGGAGAAATGACGTTTATATGTTTAACTGTTTCAGTTTAGCAAACATTTGTTAAATACCTACTGTGTACAAGACAGTAAGCTAGGCATTAGGGATAAGAAGATCAAATAGGATATATTCCCTGCCCTCAAACAACTTATAGTCTAATAAGACAAGTATACAGATAAGTATAAAAGAGCCAGAAGGAGTAAATCCAAAGGAGCCATTCTGGAAAGTTTGAGGGAGAGCTTCCTTCTGTCTGGGGAAATTAGTTTTCATGGTGGTACCCAAGTTGGAATTTGAATGGCAGGAAGGATTTTAGTAGGTAGAAATAGAGCTGAGAGAAAGTGTATTACAGGAGTGGGAAAGATTGATCATAAGAGAGGGCAGTATGACAACATGGGATAATAAATAATTTGGTTTTGCTAGAGGATGTGCACTAGAAAGGCGGATTGGAGCTGAGCAGGGATACTTAATCTGGGGTCTGTGGATTTGTTTTCTTAAGAAAACATCTGGGTAACTATTTTAATATAATTGGTTTCCTTTGTAATCCTGTAAATTTTCACTTATATAGTTAAAAAGGCTTTACCAGACTGCTAAAGGGATCCATGATGAAAAAAAAAAAAACCCTGCTATAAGAAGGTCTTTAAAGTCAGACTCAGGAATTCCTTCTTTATTTGGTAGATGACAGGGAGACTCTGAAACTTTTTGAGTGAAGACCAAGATGATTAGAGTATTGCATTAGGAAGATTACTTTAGTAACAGTGTTAAGGGGTGGACTAAAGAGGGAAGAGACTGTAGGCAAGAAGATGAGTGAGGAGGCTCTGATGATGGTCTAAGTGATTTGAAAGGGGGAATGTTGGAATTAGGGTAAATACATTGGGAATAGAAAGGATAAAGGCATGGATGTGAGAGAGATTGTGGTAAAGATGGCAAATGGTTAAATATTGGATTGGGGGAGGAGATGGTGAGGGAGAGAAGGAAGTCAAAAGATAATAGCTGTATATAGCTTTATATAGTGCTTTAAAATTTACAAATAGCTTTCTTCACAGCCCCACTAAGGTAAGGAGTGCAAATATTTTAATCCTCTTTTTATTGGTGAGGAAAAGGAGACTCGAGATTTGCCAGTAGTCATATGGGTTTTTGAGTCTGAGTGACTGAGACAATGGTAATGTTATCAACAGAAACAGAAAAGTTAAGGAAGAGGAAGAGGCAAGTTTTACAGGAATGATGAGAAGTTCAGATTTGGATAAAATGAATTTGAGATACCTGGGGACATCTATAGGTAGATATCTACAGGCATTAATTGAGTGTCTCCTTTATTCCAGGCAATATGCTAACAATGAATAAAAAGATATGAACTCTTGCCTACAAATAGCTGATGTTCAGGTGTGCTGAAACTGGTGACTGGATCTGAGTTAAAATTCCAGCTCTGGCATTTTTTAGAACTTGAACAAATCACTCCCCCTCTCTGACCCTCAGTTTCCTCATTTGTGAAATGAAGGTATTGGATTAGATGACCTTCAAGGTTGTTTACAATTCTGGATCTATGCTTCTATGACATATTCAGCAAGTACCTGAAAATAGGTGACTAGAACTTTCTGGAAAAGTTATATAGCTAGAGATTAAAAAATCAGAGAAAAACTTTTTTTTGGGGATAGTTTAATTGAATCCATGTGAGGATAAAGAATAGGATAGGGAGTGGACTCATCACTTCATGGAGTAGGGAGCAACCTGATGAGGAAATTCCCTCAGCCAATGCATACCAACACCCTCCCTGTCACTTGAAGTATTGGGGAATTGCTTAGAGCCCTGGAAAATTAAATAACTTGTCCAGGGTCACAAAGCCAATATGTATCATAAGTGGGGTTTGTACCCAGGTCTTTCTGGTTCTCAGACCAGTTTTTTATCCACTATACTATGATGCCTCTGTTTTTATTTTTTTTAATTTTAATTTTATTTTTTAATTCTTTGGTCTTTATTAATTTGTTTGTTTACTTTTAGTTTACAAGATTCAGTATCACAATTCTTTGAGTTTCAAATTTTCTTCCCCACCTCCTCCCCCTCCCCCATGGCAGCATACAATCAAGTATAGGATCTGCAGATACTTTCACATTGGACATTAGTCAGGTTATACAGGATTGTAACAGATGAAATGAACAATGGGAAAGAGGAAACAAAACCAAACAAGAAAAAGAAAGAGAGCAGGTAGTTTGCTTCAATCTGTATTCAGACTCTGTTCTTTCTAGTTCTTTCTCTGAATGCAGACATCTGTCTCCATCGTGAGTGTTTTGGAGTTGACTTACACCCCTGCATTGCTGAGAAGAGTCCAGTCTATCAAAGTTGGTTGTCACACATACATTGTGTCTGTACAAATTTCTCCTGGTTCTGCTCTTCTCACTCAGCATTAGTTCATATAAGCCTCTCCAGATAAATATGAAGTCCACTGCTCCTCGTTTCTTATAGCACAGTAGTATTTCATCACATGCATATACCACAACTTGTTTAGCCATTTCCCAATTGATGGGCATCCCCTTAATTTCCAATTCTTTGCCACCACAAAAAGAGCTGCTATAAATATTTTTGTACATATGGGTCTTCCTCCCACTTCTATGATCTCTTTGGGATACAACCCTAGAAGTGGTATTGCTGGGTCAAAGGATATGAAATTACTCATAGCCCTTTGGGGCATAGTTGCAGATTGCTCTCCAGAATGATTGAATCAGTTCACAACTCCACCAGCAATGCATTAGTGTTCCAATTTGTCCACATCCTCTCCAGCATTTGTCATTTTCCTGTTTTGTCATCTTAGCCAATCTGGTAAGATGTGGTACCTCAGAGTTGTTTTGATTTGCACTTCTCTAAACAATAGTGATTTAGAGCATTTTTTCATATGCTTATAGATATCTTTAATTTCTCCCTCTGAAAACTCCTGTTCATATCCTTTGACCATTTATCAATTGGGGAATGACTTGTATTCTTATAGATTTGACTCAATTCTCTGTGTATTTTAGAAATGAGGCCTTTATCAGAGACATAGGTTGTAAAAATTCTTTCCCAATTTTCCACTTCCCTCTTAATCTTGGTTACATTGGCTTTGTTTGTACAGAAGCTTTTCAGTTTCATGTAATCAAAATTATCCATTTTGCATTATATAATGCTCTCTAATTCTTGTTTGGTCATGAAGTCTTCCCTTCTCCATAAATCTGATAGGTAAACTATTCCTTGCTTTCCCAGATTACTTATAGTATCATCCTTTATATCTAGATCATGCACCCATTTAGACTTGATTTTGGTTTATGGTGTGAGATAATGGTTTATGCCCAGTTTTTGCCATACTGTATTCTAGTTTTCTCAGCAGTTTTTGTCAAATAGTGAGTTCTTATCCCCAAAACTGGGGTCTTTGGGATTATCAAAAAGTAGATTATTATCGTCTTTGACTGCTGAGTCTCGTGTACCCAATCTATTCCATTGATCCACTGCTCTTTTCCTCAGCCAGTACCAAGTAGTTTTGATGACTACTGCTTTGTAATACAGATTAAAATCTGGCATAGTTAGTCTACCTTCCCTAACATTTCTTTTCATTAATTCCCTTGATATTCTGGACCTTTTATTCTTCCAAATGAATTTTGTTACTATTTTTTTCTAGTTCTTTAAAATAATTGTTTGGTAAATTGATTGGTATGGCACTAAATATGTAATTTAATTTAGGTAAAATTGTCATTTTTATTATATTAGCTCGACCCAGCCATGAACAATTGATGTTTTTCCAACTAGTTAGATCTGACTTTATTTGTGTGAAAAGTGTTTTGTAGTTGTGTTCATATAGGTCCTGGGTTTGTTTTGGCAGGTAGATTCCCAAATATTTTATAATGTCTACAGTAACTTTAAATGGGATTTCTCTTTCTATCTCTTGCTGTTGGGTTTCATTAGAAATATCCAGGAATGCCGAGTATTTATGTAGGTTTGAGTGCATTTTTTTTTAAAGATATGAACAAACATTACAGTACAATTGGGTTAAATTGATTTTTTTTCCCTCATTAAATGCTTTAATTTACTGTTACACATGAAATACCAAAAGACCTTCAGGAAAGCCTCCATCATGACTTTAGGTTCTACTACCTTTATAGAAGGAAGTAGGCTAGAATTGCTTAGGTTGAGACAGCATGAATGGATTATAACCTGGACTAGTGGAGGCAGTGTCTTCAAATTATTTTTTAAATCCTCCAAAACAAAACACCCTTAAACCCTCATTGTCTTTGTATGAGCTATATAAAATTTATTCCACCAGAAGCCAGAAATTAATTTTAGATCAAATTGATAAACCACATTCAGAGATTTGCTTTAAAATTATAAGATTATAAATTAGAAAATATATAATTTTAATTAATTATTTATTAATATTATATTTATCAATTATATATTATAAAATGATAAATCATGGATTTAGAGCTGGTAAGGACCTTAAAGGTTATTTGGTCTATTTCCTGTCCCGCCCCCACCCTCACCTTCATTTTACAGATGAGGAAACTGAGAACCTGAGAAGGCTAAGTGATTTATAAATAAGTGGCAGAATCAGGGTTCAAACCTAGATCTCTTGACACAGAACCCCATGCCCTTTCCACTGTACCATTGCTCAGATGGGAAACTGATCTAATTTGCATCTCAGATGGATAAACTGAATTGGTTTGCTGTTTCAAGTAGCATTAAATGTTCCCTTTCCCATTAATTGCTGTATTGGTCTGAATGGAGACTGAACTCAAGTCTTTTCTTATTTTCTCTCCCTTCCATCCTCCCCCTTCCCACCCCCAATATGGCTTGTACAAAGCCTGTAATCTTATTCTGTATTTTTTCAACCTAGGCCACTAGACTTCCTAATAATAGGGAGTGGGTGGTGGGATGTTGAATGTGAAAGCTGTATATGATTTCTACCAACCTTCCTTTAAAGTGTCTATTTCTTTCCACATGTAGGGCTTTGAATTTGCTGATAAAATTTTTATTGTAATCTCAAAGCCTCTACTTATCTCTTCAGTCAATTCAATCCTAACAGTAAATATATATAAATATGTTCACAGGATAATTTTATATTTTTGTTTTTGTGTTTATATATTTTTTCCTTTAAGACTTTTCATTTTAATGGTTTGGTATATATTCTGAAGTGACTTTTTTTTTGACCAATGGTGTAGTCATTAACGTCAGTGAAAATTACTTGATAGCTCTGTAACGTTTTTTATGTAGAAAATACTACCTTTAGTTTTATTAGTAGGTAAAAAGGCAGACTTCATATTCCTAAGCATACAAGAGGAAGAGATATAAAAAGCAAGAGCATTGACTGGTACTCTGATCACATGAGTCTGATTCTTGAGTTGCTGTTAACTAGCAAAATTACTTGGGACAAATCATTCAGCTTCTCCAGGCCTCTTTTTGTTTTCTATAAGGTGAGGGGGTTGGAGTGAAAAACCTCTAAGCTTCCCTCCAGTTTAAAAAAAAAATGATTACAAATTAGGTCCTCCATCCACTGTCTGGACATCAGTTCCACCTATGAAGTTTCACCAGAGCCTTGGAATAATGGCATAGCCAGTGTGTGGCTGCTTAAGTATTCAGTTCCCATGGTGTCAGTGAGAATTTCTAATGAAGTGGGAATTAACTCAGCTATGTATTTTAATATGTATGTGCTTTTAAATTCTTTCTAAAGTTTTAAGCTTGACTATTCATTTGACTTGTTTTGCTAAGGTTATATGGGAAAATTAAGTGCACATAGATTATATATTGACAAAATTTAAGAGTATTCCTTGAAGTAAATATTAAAATTATTAAAAGTGTTTTAAAGAAACACTGAAAGCATCTTCTTCCAGTCAGGAACTTATTTCTGAAATTTTAATGGAAGGCAATTAGAAAACATTTTTCAATATATAAATATTTGCTCCCCCTCCCTTCCCCCCAACTTTTGGGCTTGGAGTTCTTCCTGGAAAAAATAAGTTTCTTCGGAATCCTGGGAGTTAATTACACTTAGTGTTACTTCATAGTGTTAGACTGGATAAAGATTTTGGTTTTTATTGTCCATGGTATTTACCATTAACTTCTGAGGTTCATTTGAACTTTACTGAACAACTGACTGCCTTGTCAGTGTGAGGATCCAGCTCAACTGCTCTGAGATGAAAGAACACTTTCCTTAGGTCAGAAGTGTCCTCCTTCTGAAAACACATTTAAACTTATTTATAAGTTGTTTTTTTTTTCCAACATGTGCCACTTACTAGCTAGTCTGTTCAGTGACAGAGACTTATATAGGTTTTCTTGTGGACATTCCTGTATCCAGAGGGAAATCTTGAAACTGGGCAGATTTTAGGGCAACATCATCTTGTGTTGACAGGTTTTGATAAGGTGTTTAAATAATTTCTTCCTACTTCCTCAGTGGAACACAAAGAACAGGGAAACCCCATATTGTGGTCAAAGTCCCTTGTGTGGAGGTTCTGGCAAGTCTGACTATTTTGATCTTTTCCTATTTTTGTTTCACATTTTTAGGAAGGTATTTTGAGCTACCTGGAAGAGGAGAGAGAGACATACAGACACCCTTTATTCAAACCATTCAGATGTTTTATTGCATTGGTATTTGTGTTTCAACATCTGTTTTGTAATATGAAAGAATACCCCCCTCTTCTAGATGCAGCTGTTTATTTTTAGATAATCCAAATGCCCCATGAACTGTCATCAAATACTGTATGATACCTTGTATCCCTGCAAGTGAAAATTGGTAGGGTTGTGACAGGATATGCCTTGTGCCTCAAGGAAGAATCAGTCAGACTTTGGACATCTTTCATGTATGTGTCATAGGGCGCCTCTAACTTGGTTCCTGAAGAACATGCAGTTGCCATAGCAACGAAGGCCCTTTGAAGGCAGGATTCTTGGCAGAGTTGTTGCATCTTCTGAAGTGCTGGGTGTGTTGATAGGAAAGTACCCAGTCAGCATAAGCACACACAACTCCAGGCCAGCAGTCTGGGAAACAAGTACTTAGGTTTTTAACTTCTTTCAAGATGTATAGTTTTAATTTGAAGGTAACTGCATTTTGAATTCCTCCTTAGAGCATTATTCCCAATATTAATGTGACATTTTCTCTCTCTGCACTCCAGATATTATTCTAAGAACTTTAGTTTCTTTTTTGTTGAGCACCAAATGAAGTTTTGGCTTCTATGAAACTATCTTCTATTTTTGGTAAAACGGATTTGTTTTCTGATCACTACTATAATATATTTGTTATTAATAACATAGAAAATATAGAATAATATTTAAAAAATCAGCTCATAGATTTATTGTTGGAAGGGACTTTAAAGGCCATTAACTCCAAACCCTTAATTTTTCAGGTGAGGAAAATGAGGCTGAGAGAGGTTAAGTGACTTTCCCTGGTCACACAGTTTGTAAGTGTCAAAGGGGCAGGATCCAACTCACTTTGAGCTTTTTCTTTCCAGGGTCCCATTGCTCCTTCCACTGGGCCATTTAGCTGTTTTAGTTGCATTTTAAAACAGTTTTTATTAACATAAAATATCACCAATCCAAGTGCCCCCAAACAATCTGCTTAGCTTTCAAGGCCCTCTTTATTTGGTTTGGTTCAGTAAATTAAATGTTTTCTGTTGGAAAGCACTGTGATAGGCCTTGAGGATACAAAAAGAAAAACTGAAACAGGACTTATCCTCAAGGTGCTTATATTCTGCTATTACTCTGTCCTCTTCTACTTATTCATTGGTGTTGCTTTATTGCTTAGCAACAGGAAACTTCATCTCTAATGAGGTCAGTCCCCTCACAGTCCCTCTTACAAGAGGTCTTAATAATTACTGCTGCTTCTCCTTTGTGCATGTTATCCCTTCAGTCTGAAATGGCCCTCTCTATCTTGCTGTAGGTACCAAGTGTTTACAGCTTTTCTCATATGTAGTCCCCTCTGTGAAATCTTGCCCTACTAATTGTTTCACTTTTCTCTACAATTTGTTGTTAGAATTCAGTTCTTGTTCTGCTTCAAATATTAGTTATGTGGCTTTGGACAAACCACTTAACCTTTCAACCTTAGTTTCCTTATCTTTGAAATGATAATAGTAATATTTGTATTACCTGCTTTACAGAGTTGTTGAGAAAAAAGTGCATTGTGAACTGTAAAATTTTATATTACTATGAGTAGTTGTTTTTGTCTACCCAATTAGATTTTAAGTGATCTGAGGGCAGAGACTGTCTTCCACTTTTTTTTTTTCTTACCATATTTAATGATACTTTGGACATATTTGGCATAGTAGTTGACTGAGAGTTTGGTATATAAAAGTTTATATATTTGGGAATTAGGAATAGACCACTTTAACCATATAGCATGTTGGATAGATGTGTGTATTTATTATAATGAATATTCATTTAATCCAAGTTTCCAGCTAAAAGTTCCCCTCTCATATCTATAGAAGGTAGAAATCATTTCATGTGAACTCCCTCTGCTTTCTTACAACCTTCTCAAAAATTTGATGACATCATCATTCACTTTCTTCTTTCCCCCTATCTCAAAAAACTATCTCCCTACTTTTTGTTATGATAGAGATCTTGTCCTTGATCCCATCCCCTTTCATCTTTTCCAGGGATCCTTTCTCATTCATCTTCATTCTTTCCTTTTACTGGTTCCTTCCTATTTTCCCGTAAATGAGCTAAAACTTCTCAGGTCTTTAAAAAAAAGCTTTTCCTTGATTCTTCAGTCTCATCTAGCTACTTCATCTTGTTTTTTTGAAAAGTGGTCTATGCCTGTTGCCTCATCTTTCATACTACCTAGTATTTCATAACCCCTTTCTGGTCTAGTTTATCTTCCTATAACTCTACTGAAATTGTTCTCATTAAAATCAGTGATCTTTTGATCACTTCTGATCTCACTGGTGTTTCAGTAGTATCTAGCACTTTTAACCACCCCTTCTTTCTGAATGTATCTTCTTCTTTGGCTTCAACCAATAACACTCTCCTAGTTATTCCCCTGGACCTTTTACCCCTCTTCTGTCACCTTTTCCCCATATCTTCATGGTGGCAGTTAAACTTTTGCTTTCAACTCTATTCTCTTTTTTCTCTATATTCATTGGGTATTTAGGGTTTATTACCCACCCCTCCTCTGTGTCACCTTGTTTCCTAATTTTTTGCTTCTGATTTGCTCTCTACTGCCACCTATTATAAATTGACAGTTGTTAGGGGAAACTGATAACTGTAAATAACTTTATTCAGGGTTTCCCCAAAGTCTTAGTGGAGTTTTAAACCATTGAAGCTTAATTGTTTGAATTCTGTGTTACATACTTACTGGGTGACTTTGAATAATGACCTTCAAGTCGCTTAACATTTCTTAAACTTTTAAAGCTTAAAACTCCACTAAGGATTTGAGGACACCTTGTATTTATAAGCAGTTCAAAGTTCTGATTTGAAGGTGATTTTACTTTTCTTCTCAGTAAAGTATGCAGGCTTTCTTTTCCTAAATGCTTAGAGTCCTTTTTTAGTTTGCTTGTGAGTTCGTAGCTGTTGATTGAAGTTTCTGGAAGTCTGACCACTAGATAACTAGAATGCTCTTCATTTAGCTTTGACTTAAAAAGATGTGTGTGTGTGTGTGTGTGTGTGTGTGTGTGTGTGTGTGTGTGTG
>NW_027186296.1:26518745-26552776 GCF_028583685.1 Petaurus breviceps papuanus
GAGAGAGAGAGAGAGAGAGAGAGAGAGAGAGAGAGAGAGAGAGAGATTGAGACAGGGAAAGTCATTTAACAGTGTGCAGAGAAGGTCCCAACTGGGAGTTCTCTATATTAATAATTACAGGACTCATTCCAATTCCAAAACCTATGTATCCAACATTGCACTTAGTAGGGTCTTTTAATTTCCCATATTAAAAATAGTAGAATTTGTGGGTTCAGTCTAGTCCCTTAAACTCAGTTCTTGTTTTTCTCTTTCCAAGAAATTTTCATTCTTAAAACTAAAATTTTAAACAATTAACAAATCTATTTTCTCTCCCTCCTACTCCCTACCCCATGGGGAGTAGAGGGTGAAAACAAAAACAAAATCCTTGTAACAAATACACAGAGTCAGGCAAAACAAATTTCCTCCTTGGCCGTCTCAAAACAAACACATGTCTCATTCTGCAGCCTGAGTCCGTCATTTCCTTGTCAGGAGGTGGATAGCGTGCTTTTGTCATCATTCTTTTGTAATCATGGACAGTTATAGCTTCGATGAGAGTTCTTACAATTTTCAAAGTTGCTTGTTTTACAGTGGTATTGGTCTTGTAGAAATTGTTCTGGTTTTGTTAATTTCATTCTTCATCAAACAAATTTTCAGAATAGTTTATTTTTATAATATTGATGTTCTAATAGAAATGATTATGCTCACTTCACTCTGCATTTGTTCATTCAAGTCTTTCCATGTTTCTTTGAAATAATATTTTTCCTTATTTCTTTTTGTTTTTTCCCTTTTTTTTTTGCAAGGGGGAAGGTAGGGCAATTGGAGTTAAGTGACTTGCCCAAGGTCACACAGCTACCGTGTTTCCCCGATAATAAGACACTGTCTTACTAAGTTTTTTTGGACAGAAAAACACCAGAGGGCTTATTTTCAGAGGAGGGCTTATTTTAATGAACATTGACAGCAATTTTAATAAACAGGTAAATGTGAACAAAAAAATGTACCTTTATTCAATAAGCAAATCACTGGGGAAGAACAGGATGACGCGCTCACTGCTGCAGCTCTGATTGGATGCAGCTCGGAGCGCGGCGTGCGTTTCACGGGGGGAAGGGGGGACGGTGCATACAGAAGGATACAGAGGGCACCGTAGTGTAGCGCAGGGGATCACCTTCACCACAGTAGCAATCTCAATAGGGCTTATTTTCGGGGGAGGGCTGATTTTAGAGGAATCTTACACAGTAAGGGGAGGGCTTATTTTTGGGATAGGTCTTATTATCGGGGACACACGGTAGTAAGTGTTAAGTGTCTGAGGACCAATTTGAACTCAAGTCCTCCTAAGTCCAAGACTGGTGCTCTATTCACTTTGCCACTTAACTGCCCCTTTTTCGTTATTTCTTACTGCACAATAGTATACCATTAAATTTGTGTCATGGTTTGTTCAGCCATTGCCCAGTTGATGGGCATTCCTTAGTTTTCAGGTTTTTTTTTTACCACCAAAAAAGAGCTGTTATGAATTTCTTTTGTACATATAGGACCCTTTCCTCTTTCTTTGATATCTTTGCGTCAAAGTGTTAGCAGTCGTATATAGTCCATGATATTTTCTAAAACCTGTTCTGTCTGCCTTCCATTCGCTGCCTTTCTGTATTTGTTTCAGACCTTGCTTCTAAATTCATTACATTTGTTATCGGAGTCTTAAAGAGATGAGGAGTAGGATTGATTGAGTGAGGACTAGATATACGGTTCTTCAGCTGTACTGCACTTGAGGCTTTTTGTTGCTTCCAAATTGAGTAGTAGTAGCTCATTTGGATAACGTGGATCTTATCCAATATTATTATCGACATCCCAGTGCTGGAAGAGACATTGAAGTGGTCATAATTTTGTCTAACCTCTACTTATATTGGAACTCTTGCTATAGCATCCCTAGCAGATGGTCATCTAGCCTTTTCTTGAAGATAGTACTGAAGGAGATTACTTAGTCAGCCCATTCAACTTTTGGATAGGTACAATTATTAGGAAATTAAAAAAAATTATATTAGACGTTAATCTACCTTTTGGCAACTTGTACACATTTCTCCTACTTATACCTTGTAGAGGGTCAGAAATAAGTAAAAATTAGTCTGATTGGCTGACTGATTGAGCAGTGGGGGAAAAAAAATGGACCTTTTTTTCTTGAAGTTTCACTCTCTGGTAGCTCCTTAATTTTCCCCATTCTTGCAGTTGTACTGATTTCTAATTAAAAATATGGGATGTGGGAAACCTATATTTTTTACCTAGTCTCTGTCAGATAAATGGTTTTAAAACACTTATAGGGTATACAGTGGAGGGAATTTTGGAAATTGGATGCAAGGAAGTAGATTTAAGAAAGTGGAGGCAAGAATACTTTAAGAGACAGAATATTCTAATGCAGCAATATGTCAACAGATTGGGAAAGGGTGGAACAGGTTTATTCCTTGTGTGTAGGGAGGAGAAGCAGCACTCATGTTCTTGCCTTTTGGTTCCCTGATTGCAGGTTTAATGACTAGGGGTTGTCACTGGCAGGAAGAATTTAATGATTATGATAAAAAAGCCAAAAAAATCCAAGGTGCCTTTTAGCAGAGGGTGATAGGGATTCATGAATTGGTGAAAAGGAATGGTGAGGGCACAAGGGGTTTCCTTTGTGGGTATGTTTTTATTGGTAGATTTCTCTGGTTTTAGAGGGTTAGGGATGGGGATAAGAGATAGAAGTTTTAGTCTGCTCATTTGGTAAGCCTGAAGGTGTTAATAAAATTCTGAGAAGGAATGATACAGTTTATAACTGACGAAACTCACTCTGACACACAAGTGTGGGTTCCATTGTCCAGCCTTTGGCCATGATATTTTATTTTCCTTTATGTGCCTATTAAAAGTTCAGTAATCAAGTGTTATTTGACCAAATGAGCTGTGACTTTGAACTACAAGTTCAATTTGTGGTAAGTCTGACTAATAAAATGACAGTTTCATAATCCACATTAAGCAGATTTCCTTTGGGTAGAAATACAAACATTTCTCTTTGTGACTGTTTTCAAACTCATTAGCTGAATGCTTCACCACAAGCTGTGTTCAGTCACTCATTGAATGTGGTATACAGCTAATGTACTTACTAAAAGAAATAGGGACTAAAACCATTTAATGTGACTGAATTTGCAAGTGTTCACGATATTTTGAATATTTATGAAGACCTTTATGTAACTGGCCTGGGTATACATTATGGATAGTTTAAAATATAATTTTAAACATATGGTGCTTTTATACCCAAATTACCAATGTGACTCTTTTTGTTTGGAGATGTAGAATTCAAAATCTGTTAATGCCCCTCTTTCCTTTACTGCTCTTCCTAAGAATTTATTAACATTTCAATTTTAATTTCATTTTCAGTTTAGGTAGCAAGGCTATGAATAGGATAAATCTGGAAATTGAAAATACAGTTTAGGTGTAAAACATTAGTTTTCATTTTAAAAGTCAGGTTTCTCTTCCCCCGCCCCCACTCCTCCTCCCCCTTTTAGCCACTGAAGCATATTTCCTTGAGTGTCATAATTTTGTTCTTTGAATTAAGTCAATATCTAAATGATGCCATTGATTTTCATTGGGTGAACTAAAATCAGTTTTGGACAAGTTATCAGTTTTAAGGTATATATGTTTTTGAGTAAATAAAATTGGTTGTGGCTAGATCAGTGTACTAATCTTGCCAACTATGCTGAACTGGTGTGTTATCAGGGCAATTGATTAATCTGTGACTGATCATTCATGTATCTCTAAAGTCTGATCAGTGAAAAAAATTGTGGTAGGTTGAGTTTATGTACAATAGATGTGCTTTAGATTTCTTCATTTCTGACATTGTTATTAGAAAGCTAATAAGAGCAGAAAACTTGAAATGTGTATTAGGAAAAAAATCTTTGTAGATGTGTATAGATTTCTTCTGTGGCTTGAAATGAATAATCTATCACCTGAAATTTTAATGAGATATTCTAATATTCTCTGTGCTTGCATATAGCTTTTTAAAAAATTCATTTATTAAATCTTTTTTTATTTGGTTGTATGTTGGTTTATAAAAGAATTCTTTTGGGAGATGGAACTTTGGCAAACATCATATGGTAATGAAAGACCTAGAACAGCTCGCATAATGAAACTAGATGGCAGAAGTGGAAAATTATGTGAATTTTCTCAAGGTTGTATTGATTTTTCTCAGCAAATTATACATAACTGAAATTAATAAACAGAAAATATTATAGAAGTTTCTCACTTGAGGGGAAAAAGTATTTGCTGATTTAAAGGAAGACATCTATGTCTTCAGCTGTCTTGTGAGGTTAATAGATTAAATTAATTTTGACATTTGGTTATGTGTACTAGTGTCTAGCCAATGGCCATGATCTAATAATTTTAGATATGGTGGCAAGTGGTCGGTCTAAAAGATTCCATAATCAGTAGTTTGTTTTTTGTTTTTAATAAAGCACAATTTGACTAAAACAAGAAATAAATCTCTTAATGTGACAATTTGTTGTTAGGCCCAACATTTTTACTTTCTTTTGAGATACATATTAGACTGAATATATATAAGAAAAAGATTAAAACTGAAATCAACAAACATAATAAATATTTTAATAATTCTTCTGTTTGACCTAACAGGTTCTTACCTGATTTTTTTTTTTTAATTTCAAAGCTTAAACTTCTAAAGCTCAGTCTTGAGGGAAAAAAAATTTAGCAGTGTCACTGATGAAGTAATTTAAAATCTACAGTTATCTTTTTTTTGAGGCATTGTCAGTTATGAGTATTTAAATTTTTTAATTTAACCTAGGCATCAGATTCAGTATACTAATACTTTTAGCAGTAATAGTAATAGTGGTAGTAGTAGTAGCTAACATTTCTATAGCACTTCAAGATTTACAAAGTAATTTATAAATATTATCACACTTGGTCCTAACAGTATTCCTGGGAGTAGGAACTATTATTATCCCCATTTTATAGATGAGGAATTGGAGGTAGAGAGAGGACGAGTAATTTGCCTAAGGTCATACAATAAAGTAAGTATCTAAGGAAGGGATGGATTCAGTTTTTTTTTTTTATTAAGCAATCGGGGTTAAGTAACTTGCTCAAGGTTACACAGCCAGGTGTTTCTGGGTGGGTGCTAAGTTTCTGAGCCCGGGATTCGATCTCCAGGTAATCCCAACACTGGAGCCGGTGCTCTTACTCGCTTTGCTACCTGGCCGCCCCTATGGATTCACTTTTTTCTGAGTTCAGGTCCAGGACTTTAAAACTGTGCTACCTAGTTATCTATATCATATACATTTTGATAGACTTTTCCAAAATTTATCAGTCATATGAAATTTGTAACTTTGCAACATCAAATAAGTTCTGACCGTGAATTAAATTATTTTTACAAAGTGTTTTAGGGGTGAATTTGTTTGTTTATAATTTTTTTAAAGGAAAATTAAGTTAGAGCAAATTGATTTTGAGATTTGCTAACTTGTTAAACACTGACAGATTCTCTTTAGAAATGTAATTAATATGGTGCATATAATGACCAGTGGAACTCCTGATTCATCCCCTGTGATTCTAGTGTTTTCCGTCTTTTAATTATTTTCTATTTATCTTGTATATAGCTTGATTATACATATTTATTTGCTTATTGCCTTCTCCATTATGTTTTGAGCTCCTTGAGGGCAGGGACTATCTTTTGCTACTAGGGATAAAAATATCCCTAGTGGTAAGCACCCTGTCTGGCACATAGTTGGTCCTTCCTTAATAAATGCTTAATCCCTCTCTGATTAATAGGAAAATCAGGATGAGGATTTATCTTTTTTTTTTTTTTACTACAAGGAAAGATTCTTTACCTTTTCTCCATTTTTGATTTGTACATATATTTGTACATATGTATAGATAGCAATGTATGCATAGTTTGTATGAAGAATGCTAGTTCTTTGAATCATGGATTCATAAGACTTTTAGTCTTTTTAAAAAAGATTATAATCTCTGGTTGATTTAATCCTTTTGAGATAAATTGAGAGTGCTATATAGTGTCTGAGAAGCCTTATGGAGAGATGAGACCTTCACAGCAAAATGATGTCTGATCTATGCCAACAGTAAAAATCTTATCACATGGCATGTCTTAATGTCCATTTTCTTGGACTTGTCCTATGGGCAGTGTAGAGTATGACTCCTCATAAATTATTATGTAGAGGCAGCTAGATGGCACAGTGTGAGCCTGGACCTGGAGTCAGGAAGACCTGAGTTCAAATAAAGCCTTAGGCACTTACTACTTTTGTGAGTCCAGGCATGACACTTAACCTCTATTTACCTAAGTTTTCTTATTTATAAAATGAGGATAATAATAGCACCTATTTCTCAGGATTGTTACAAGGATCAAATAAGATAATATTTATAAAGTGCTTAGTTCAGTGCCTGGCATGTAGTAAATACTATATAAATATTGCCTATAATAATAACAATTATTATTAAACCTGAGTAAAATTAATGTAGTTCACAATTTAACTCTGGTATGTTTTTCAGGGCCATTTACTTCTTCTACTGATAAAAGTAAATGCATAACAACGGGCTCTTTGGTGGTGGTGGTGGAGTATTATATAGGACACACTTTTAAGTGTAATCTGAATTACTTAGATTTTTTTCCCTTCACTTTCTTAAGTCTGGATATTCAAGAAAACCATAAATCAAGCCCTAATTTGTAGTGTTTGCTGATTTCTGAGGTGTTAATACTCACTTTGAAAACTTAAGATTCAAGAGCTGGTTTGAGCTGGCCCCATCACACTTCTGACAATTGATGTATTTGCCTTAGTTATAAGGATTTATTTATTTGATATCTTCAGTGCTAGATATGTAGCAGATAGATGGTGTAGTCGATAGAGAATTAGATCTAAAGTCAGAAAGACATGAATTTAAATTCTGCTTCAGACGCTTACTAACTGTGTAACCAGATCATTTAACTTCTCTTAGCCTTACTCTGCTCATCTGTGAAATGGGGAGTAATTGCACTGACCTCTCAGGGTTTTTTGTGAAGATAAAATGAGATAATATTTGTAAAGTGCTTTGTAAAACTTGAAGTGATATATAAATGTTATTTATTATTATTATTAGTTACCTTATAGACCTTCATTTTATTCATGATCATACTTCCGAATTAATTTCAGTCCATTACTTTGTAGAATGATCTCTTTCCTCAAAGAGTTCCAGAAGCTTTCTTGAAGTATTTCTTTTTAGTAGAATATAAGCTCCTTGATTTCAAGATCTGTCTTCTTTTTTGCATTTGTATAGTCATTTGGGCAGCTAGGTGGTGTAATTGATAGAACACTGGGCTTGGAATCAGGAAGACTCATCTTTTTTTTTTTTTTTTTGAAAGCAATCAGGATTAAGTAACTTGCTCAAGGTTACACAGCCAGTTATTTTTGTGTAGGTGCGGAGTAGCTGAGGCTGGAACCAATCTTAGGTTGCTGGGGCTGGCACTCTTACTCACTGTGCCACCTGGCCACCCCTAAGCAATTGGGGTTAAGTAACTTGCTCAAGGTTACATGACCCGTTATTTTGTGTGGGTGTTGAGTATCTGAGCCTGGAACCCGATCCCAGGTCTCCCAACTCTGGGGCCGGAGGTCTTACTCACTGTGGCACCTGGCCGCCCCAGGAAGACTCATCTTGCTGAGTTCAAATCCAACCTCACACACTTGTTAATGTGTGACCTTGGGCAAGTGGCTTAACCCTGTTTGCCTCAGTTTCTCATCTGTAAGATGAGTTAGAGAAGGAAATGGCAAACCATTCTAGTATCTTAAGCCAAGAAAACCCAAAATGGAGTCATGAAGAGTCAGACATGACTGAAATGACTGAATAGCAACATAGTCAACCCAGTGCCTGGCAAACAGTTACTGGCATTCATTATTGCAAAATGGAAGAGGCAGTGTGATGGAATGGAGAGAATGCTAGATTTGATGTACCTCAGCCTCTTATTACCTGTGTAATCCTGGGCAGGTCCCTTAACCTCTGTCCCTCCTTTTCTTTAGTTACCGAATGAGGGGTTTGGATTAGATGACTCTGCTTCCAGCTCTTATTCTCAAGTTTTTATGATCCTAAGTAGAAGACGTAAGAGAGCTTGTGTTCTGGATGGGAAGACCAGATGAGTACCTGGGATGGTTTCCAATAATTAAAATGTACCCAATAATTAATGTAAATGTAACCAATA
Organism: Petaurus breviceps papuanus; assembly: GCF_028583685.1. Lineage (NCBI taxonomy): Eukaryota > Metazoa > Chordata > Mammalia > Diprotodontia > Petauridae > Petaurus > Petaurus breviceps. The sequence continues at coordinate 26,526,919 of NW_027186296.1, forward strand.
ATTAAGATGTTATAAATTAGCATATGCAAGATAAATGCTGATTGACTACATGATTGCTGAGGATATACAGAATAAAGGAAAATCTTTAGTAGAAGGAATTAATTAGAAATGCTTAATGACAGGTACTTAATAAATATTTGTTGACTTCATGTAGATAAAGGATTCATACCTAGGTGTCCAAATCCATCATATTTTATACTGTGACATGCTATTCTTCTAGGAGTATGAGATTTCTGCTACCCAGTCACATTTGATGAGAAAGGAGACCCCCTTTCCACAATGATTTCTCCCCTCTATGATAGCTGTAGGCCCTGGCTGGGAAGCAGGTCTGGTGGTTTTGCAGGCAATGCTATTTACAGAGCTCTTGGCCTTAGGTTTCTGGGGTGTTTCCTTTAGGGTCTTAGGGAAGATGGTGGTCAAGATTGTGGATGGCATATGCTTCTCCTGTCTCTCCCTCATTGGTGCCATGATAAACTCAAGAGCTTTGGAAGTATTATTACACCCCAGGTATTACATCAGTGCTCAGACATGAGGAAGCATCCTTTATACAGATGCACCCTGCAACCATTTCTACAGATTGTACATCCACAACTGTTGAACACTCACTTCTTGCCATCAAGAACCTTGGCACTGTTAAAGAATTCATCATCGGGGCAGCTAGGTGGTGCAGTAAATAGAGCACTAGCCTTGGAGTCAGGAGGACCTGAGTTCAATTATGGCCTCAGACACTTAACACAAAAACTAGCCATGTGACCTTGGGCAAGTCACTTAACTCCAATTGCCCTCCAATAAGCAAAAAAAAAAAAGCATCATCAGAAACTTGAGGCTGTGTTGTTTCCATAGTTATGATGTGAATTCTTTGAGAGCAGGGACTATCTTACTTTTCTCTTTGTATTCTCAACACTTAGCATAGTGCTTTGTACTAATAAACATTTAATAAATGCTTTTATTCATACACATTTCTTAATTTTCTTAATTTCTATGATAAGCATTTTATGTAAAGAGATAGTGGATAGAGTGTATGAGAGTATTGAATCTAGAGTCAGGAAAACCTGGGTTCAAATCTGGTCCCTGACACTCATTAACTCTGTGATCATATAACGGCTGTGAGTTTCAGTCAACTCTGTAAGACTAAAAGTTCAGTATAGGTTGGTGAGAGGTGATGGTGGAAAGAATTTCTTCATCACAGGAATCTTTAAAATAATGAAATTATGTTTGTGAGAATCACTCTGCATTTGAAGAATTGTAGTAGTACTAGTTTTTTACTTACAAAAAATTTCTTAGGTATACCGTGTACTATCCCCTTTCAGACTTCTCTAGTTAACTGTAAAAATGGATTTTGTTCCATGTTGCTGTTTGTTGGTGTATCCAAGTACAGAGGCTAGGGGTCCAAAATAGATGAAGGGTTTTGTGGTATGAAGGGAAACGTCATGGATTGCTGTACTCATAACTTAGCTATGCAGAATTGCATCAGCTGTGTTTTACTCATTTATAAGTCAAAACTATTTCAATTTTTATGCCACTGCCTTTTTAAAAAAATGACCTCAAGTAATTTCATTTTAGCAATTTAAAAAGGTACATGTAACATATAATATGCCATACTTTAATTTTATACATGTTGATAGATTTCATTTAATTACTATTAGGCATAATGCTGAATCTTCTTTAATCATATTCTTCATTTTACCTAGAGCTGTTAGCTTTTCATCAGAAGAGATATGATGAGTCCAATTTATAATCCACTCTAGTGATTTCTGCTTTTCCCCTACCATGTGATCAATTAAGAAAAATTATGGGGTTATGCTAATTTTTTGTACTACTTCCAAAATTGAAAGTGTTATATGTCTAGATTCTTTTACATGTCCCAGAAACCTGTCACTTAGATCTTGAAGTTGCTCTTTTAAGCACTGTATTTGAAAGGAATTATACTGTAGAAGTCTTAATCCACACAATCAGAAAATATAAAGATTTGGAATTCTTCCCTCCTACCTTCTCCAATTCCCAGACTGAGAATTGTGAGACTAATAAGGAAGCTGTTGTCCTAGTCCTTATAATAAGAACCTGAATTAGAATAGTGGCAGCGGGAGTGGAAAATGGGGGTGGGGTGGGCAATCAATCAACAAGAATTTATGGAGTGCCAACGATGTGCCAAGCACTGGGAATGCATAGACAGATATGAAATTGCACCTGCTCTTAAGGATCTTATCATCATTCTCCCCCCCCCCCCTTTTTTTAGGCAGTCAGAGTTAAATGACCTGCTCAGGGTGATACAGCTAGTAAATGTCTGAGGCCAGATTTGAACTCAAGTCTTCCTGACTTCAGGGCTGCTACTGTATCTGCTGTGCCATCCAACTGAAGACAATACATTCACATTAGTAGATACAAAGCACACAAAATAAATGCTACAGAAAGAATTAGAGAGGAGAAGAGAGGTCTTAGTAGCTGGAAGAACCTCTTGTAGAAAGTGATATTATGCTGAGCTTTTGGAAGGGAGCTAGAAATAATTGGGAGAGATTGTGCAAGGAGAATTAAAAGGATTGTTAAACCAATTCAGTAGGGAAGAGAGGAGGTAGAGTTGAAGATAATGCCAGGGTTTTGAGCATGAGTGATTTGTTAAATGGTGGTGCTATTGACTGTAGTAGGTAAGATGAAAAGAGTAGTAAGCTTTTTTTTTTTTTTTTAAGACCATAAGCCCTGTTTTGGATAATAAGATTGAATTTGAGGCACTGGTAGGACACCCAAGTAGGATATGCAATAGGTAATATAGATTTGCAGACTCAAAAAGAGTTGAAGATTAGAGATAAAAATCTTGGAATCATCTCTGTGGATCTGATAGTTGAAACTGTGGGAGTGGATGCCATTGTCAAAGAAAAGAAGAGACTGAAAACAAAGTATATTTTATTTAAATCGAGATACATCATACTTCACTTGATAAGGAGATTCAAAAGTACCTTATTTGATATACCAATAACTGACTAATGTTAATGGGATATAAGATCTTCACTGCCCGCTAACAGGCCTCACATGGAGCCCATTAAGGGAAGCTTGCCTAGGGGAGGCTTGCTTGTAGGAAGGCTTTCACACCTTTTGGTAATTTCAAATTAGGCACTGAATCAGGAGGGTTCTGATGCCTTCTGGATCTGGGGGGGGGGGTGTGTGTGTGTGTGTGTGTGTGTGTGTGTGTGAAAATATATATGTATATATATATATATTCTGAGTTGCTTGGGGGGCTTGCTTATGAGGAGGATCTTGTGATTCCAAGGTTGAGATTCTGAGTGGCCATATGTTCAGGGCTCCCCTGACTGCCCAGATGTAAAGGCTCTTTCCATCCAGGCATATATGTAAAGTGTCTAGTTGATTCAGGCAGTCAGAGCCCTGTCTGTTGATCTTTATTTCTCTGCTTGTATTTTCTCTGAAGTTCAGGGTGCTAACTTTTTCCCTGAACTAGTGAATGTCATTAAAAAGATTGTTGATTCCTTAAAGAGCTATCTTTCCTAGTAAAGCAGATCTAAGAACCTGTGCTAGCAGCCATCCGGATTACGCCAGTGTAGTTGCTGCTACACTGACTTAGAACATAAAGATTTTCAGAGTGTTTTAGATGCCTTATCTCTGGTCATTAGTCACTTAACATTTATTAAGCACCTGCTATGTAGCAGGAACTATATTAAGTTCTGAGGATGTAAAGAAGTAAAATAGAATAATCTGCTTTCAGCTCAGTTTGTTGAAGGGAGACAACACACAAGCAAGAATGTACAAACAAGTTATATACAGGATAAATTAGGGATAGTCACAGGTGGAAGGCACTAAGTTCGTGGAAGACTAGGAAAGACTTTCTTGCAGATGGTGTGACTTTGATGGAGACTTGAAGGAAGCCAGGGAACCTAAGGGGTGAGGAGGGAGAGAGCTGCAGGCACCAGAAACAGTCAGTGAAAACACTCAAGTCTGGTGTGTGAGAGGAGAGTGGTATCATTGCCTTAAAGAGTAAGTACTTGGCAAGGTACAAGAAGACTGCAAAGGTGGGGGGGGGTCAGGTTATGAAGGGCTTTGAAAAACAAACAAAGGATTTTATATTTAATCCTGGCATTAATAGGGAACCACTAGAGGTTATTGAACAGGGTGACCTGGATTTTAGGAGATCAGTTTGACAGCTGTGGTGGTTAATTAATAATAACTGAGAAAACAATCCTAGCAAGCCACTTCAGTCATTTCATCTTTCACCTGCCTGGAGTGGGGAAGAGACTTGAGTCAGAGAGACCATTCAACAGACTGTTGAAGTGACTGGGCATGAGGTAATGAGGACTGGCACCAGGATGGTGTGGTGTCTGAGTATAGACTAGAGGTAGTAAGAAGGTAGAAATGACTTAGATTATGGGCAGTGAGAGAGTTAGGAGTTGAGGCTTTGTGCCTCAGTGACTCCGAGTTTGGTAATGATAATTCTTTGAGGTAGGAACTCTTTCCCAATTACAGATGAGGAAAAGTCCTCAAGAAGATAAATCACTTGAAGTCATGTAGCTAGTAATTACCGGAGACAGGACCAAACCTGGATCTTTTATGCTTCCAAATCCACCCTAAAATGTACTGACTGGCAGAGAAGATGTATTTTTCACAATTCTGATATAGAATTCATTTTTAAAAAGATAGCTATTTGGGGTGGCTAGGAGGTGCAGTGAATAGAGCACCGGCCCTAGAGTCAGAAGGACCTGAGTTCAAATCCGGCCTTAGACACTTACATACATACACACACACACACACACACACACACACACACACACACTAGCTGTGTGACCTTGGGCAAGTCACTTCACCCCAATTTCCCTCCAAAAAAAAAAAAGATAGCTACTTCCAGGCATGGTGGCATAGACCTTTAATCCCTACTACTAGGGAACCTACCATTACTGGCCTGAAGGTTCTGAACTGTCGTAGACTAAGCTGATAAAGAGTCTACACTGATATATTTATTTTAGTGCAATTAGAAATTTATTTTTAAATGTTTACAACTTGTTTATGGGAAATATGTTTAAAATAAAATTTAACCAACCTTTTATTCTGATCGGTATAAGAACTATAAACTGCATTTTTGTCCTCAATGGTCTTTTCACCGATCCCCCACTATCCTCATTTTAGGACTTTTTTTTCACTAGTTTTCTTGCATTTACTTATCAGTGTACAAGATGATGTTGTTTGGTTCTTTTAGTTGTGTCTGAGTCTTCATGATGCCATTTGGGGTTTTTTCTTGTCAAGGATGCAAGAGTGGTTTGCCATTTCCTTCTCTAGCTAATTTGACAGATGAGGAAACTAAGACAAACCAGGCTTAAGTGACATACCCAGAGTCACATAGTTATTAAGTTTCTGAGGCCAGATTTACAGTCTTGGCAGTCTATCCACTATACCAGCTAGCTGCCCCAGGATATATCTCCCCAGAAAAGAAAGGCAAGGTTTTTGTATTTTCTCTTCTCAAATAGTTTTTTCATTTAAAAGTGCTGTCATTTCATTTCACAGTATCAATACCTAGATGTTATTACTATTATGTTTAATGTATCTTAAAAGATACTATATGTCTCTAAAAAATATCTATAGCTTTTTCTTAAAAAAATTTTTAACAAAAAATCCTAAATTTTTAATCCCAATATTTAAAATGTAAAAGCATTTTTATATACATTTATATACATTTTTTATGTATAAAATAATGGTTTTTATCCTCAGTTGAGCTTATATCCCTCCTTCGATGTTACTTGTGTTCTTTAACCTTTTAGTCCAGTAATTTAACAGTGTTTTTCAGGAGTTGATTTTATTGTACTCATATTATCATCTCTCCTTTATGTTGATTTTACTTTGATCTTAATCTGAGAACTTAATTCACTCTCTTCCATATACTATGAATTTAACTACAGACATTCTTAATACAAACAATTCTTTGTTGGAGTCAAAAATTAGTAGTCAAGGAACCTGAACTTATTAAAATTTATCTACCCACATATTTTTCAACTTTTGGAAAGCCTGTCATTTAATAAAAAGTATTTAATTGATTTTTTTTCTCAGATACTTAGGAAGGGTTGAATTAGATCAGTGGCTCTCAACCTGTAGGCTGAGGACCTCTGGGGAGCTGTGGCATTATTGCAAAGGATGCTTTAATCCATATGTGCATGAAGCATTGTCATTTTGATCTTTATTTAGTTCCAACAAAATATGCATGTTAAATAATGGATTTTGTATTGACAGTTTTTTATTATTGATGCTTCAATCAGGTCCCACAGGAAACATTTCCCCTATTAGCCTTTCAGAATGAATTATGACCTTTTTCTTTTGCTGTCTTGATTAATAAAATATAACTTCGTTTAACAACATTACCAAATTAATACCAGCTCTTTGTCATTATGTGTTTTTACAATGAACAGATACTAATGGTGTGACTTCTACCATGTGGGATCCTGTCAGTTTTTGACATTAAAAAGTTTCCTTCATACTTGAAAAGTTTGAGAACCATTGTAATCAGAAGGTCATTAAGTTCTCTCCCTGCTCTAAAATCCTATGGTTCCACAATGAATGTAATTTTTATTTATTAAAACAATATATTTGTGGAGATTGAGTCTCTCTTTGTTGCCCTGGCTGAAAATGCAACAGCCACTGTTGGGCCTGATTGTGCTACCTACCCATCATCTTGGGAACTTTGACCAGCTAAATTTCTGTTTTGGACTGGTTTGCCCCTCCTTAGGCAAAGGCCTACCATATTGTGCCTTACATTGTTTGGACTGCTGGTAAGTTTAGCCTGCTGCACTTCAGAACTCCCAAACTCAAATGATTGGGTGCCTGGATTATAGGTTTGCACACCAGACCCAGCTGAATTTAAATTAAAAAAAAATTTCCATTGGTATAGTACCAGTAGGTCCATGGGCTGTGAATTGATCTTTAGCTAAGCATCTACAACTACAAACAGCTGCTGTGCTCTGAAATTTGAGAAGGAAAAAAGGGTGGCATCCAGAAATAGTTGGGGATTATGAATCTTGAAGGGTGTGTGATCCCATATCCTTTTTTTTTTAAGATGTGGAATTTTGTTCATTGGTTAGTCTGTATATAGAAAGTCTACAAATAATACTTCCTCTTATACGAATTCATTTTTAAAAGCCTTATTGAAAAGCAGTGTGGCCCACTAGCAACAGAAGAATGCTGGTTGTGGAATCTGGAAGGTGGGTTTGAATTCTATCTTTGACCCTTCCTAGCTGTGTGACTTTGGACAAGACAAAATTTCTCCAATCCTTAGTTTCCTCATCTGTAAAATTGAGGTAACAATTTACTTCATAGTTTTATTTTGAAGATTAGCGTCATGGAAATCTCAAAGTGGTAAGTTAATGCAAAGGATTGTGTTATTAGTGATTTTTATTTGTTACATCAAGATCCATCTCTTGAGGACTAAAATGACCTTGTTTTCATTTAATCCAGATTTGACTTAATACTCATGAGTATAAAGTGACTGTCATTCACAGGGACAGAGCTACTTGTGTAATCTGGGTTGGCTCATAACCCTCAGCTTTCCTGGAAAGTGGAAGAAAACATAGCTAGAGTAGTAGTAGCCATGGTAGATGCTGTCCATCTGTTATCTCTCATTCTTGTTTCCCAGCTGGTCCACCTTCTTTTCTATTATACATCTTCTTCTGTACAAATGAAATTCTGGATAGGATGTACATGAGGAACCCAGTGAAAATAGTCACTGGGAAGATTAGGAGCTAGATACAAGGACTATATTTGTGGTGTGTTACTATGTATGGTACTGGCAGAGGATGAACAACCTTTATCCTGATACTTTTGCTACAAAACCTCTTTTGACTTTTTTCCACTATAAAAATTACTAAAATAAGAACCCCAAATGACTAAAGAAAAACATCAGTGCTGTGTCATAGTGACTCTGGCTGATATATATTTTCATTTGCAGTATAGACTTTTTTGAAGTGGTTGTAAGAGACATAGGAAAGTGTTCCAGAACCTTTTGGTCACATCTACCTGTTAATTTTGGAAAAAAATATCTTTGGGCTAGTAACTGATTACCCTGACCACAAGGAGCACCACTTTGCATTACTAGAACTGTAATCTTATAATCTAAATTAAACCTTAGAATTGTTCTGTGAGGTAGGTACAATGGGTATTATTCCCAATTGACAGTTTTTTTTTGTTTCTTTTCAGAAGGTTCTAACAGTTCATGATAAACAGCTTTCAAAGAATATTGAACTGATCTTTGTTCCCTATCACTAATCAGCAGTGTTAAGAAAATACTAAATTGAATCCCTTAAAAAATTTAAAAGCTTTTTTTTAAGGACATGTAATTTTTATTTTATAAAACAGAATTTAAAAACTCATGTAACTACCAGAACACATCTCTTCCTCCTGAGACATTTTAAATTCTGTACAGATTTTTTAACTTTTTCTAAGCCTTGTTATCAGAAAATTATGCTTTTTTAAAATTATGTGATTTTATACTTCATTGGGTCTATGATCTCATTGATAGTTTTTCCCTCCAGTGAGTGATGTAGACCATTAGCCATCCATTCCTTTTCATCTTGTGTGATTCTTGTCTATATACTCTCACAAATCCTCCATGGGGATGGTGATGGGTAGCCTACCCAACATAAGGGAAGTCTTACTCTAGGCCTTTTAAATGACTTGCAGTGCTCAGTCTGCCCATCTGTTATCTCCCATTCTTATTACATGACTGGTCCATCTTCTTTTATAATTATGCATCTTCTCTTAAAATATTATTAGTGATTTTGCTTTCCCTATAGAGTCATTTCCCTCTGAGAGAACACCTCCAGTTTTATAATTGAAAATGATGATAAAATGTCATAATTTTTTATCAAAAATGATTTTGCTGGAAACTTTCCAGGAATAGATATTCTTTCAAGCCTGTTATGAGTAAATATATGTAATGTCTATTTACATGTACTATTGTTCTAGAATAAATAATGTCTGTGGTAAATGATTTCTATTTTTGCCCCCATGATAAGCAATATATATTGTGTGCCACTAAAAGTATTTTACCAATAATAATATTTTAAAGGTAGTATTTATAACATGTATTTTTATTTCACATTAAAGTTCTTAACAATTGTTTTGACTGCAGTATTTTCTTTTAAACTGAATCCTGTGGTAGTGATTCAGCTTAATCACCTGTATTGTGATTCATTTGTCCCATAGCCATAAAACCTTTTTTTAGCAGTAAAATGTTACTAAGTAATTATTTTTGATAATTCTTTACTAATTAGTTATTGATCCCAGTATTGCTTGTGTCCATCTTCAGTTTTGATGTATTTTTTTAAAGTCATAATATGCTGTAGCTAACATTTATATAAATGTGCTTTAAGGTTTATAGAGTACTGTGCATGTAGTATGAAGGGTTTGGAGTAGGAGGTCCTTGAGGACTTTTCCAGTGCTAGAACCATAATCCTGTAATCTAATTTGAACGTCAGAATTGTCCTTTGAGGTAGATACAAAGGGTAATATTTCCAATTGATAGCTAAGGACATTTATGCTCAGAGAGGTTTACTGGTCATCCAGATAGCTCAGAAATGAGATTTGAACACAGATCTTCTTGGATTCAATTGATTCTATTATTGACTGATTACTAGAGGCCAGGTGATGGACTAGGCTCTGGAAAAGGAAATGAAGAAGTGAAACAGACCCTTTCCTCAAGGAACTTGCATTCTTCTATGAGGAATATGGACTTGTGAACTCTTTGTGGGCAGGGAGTATCTTTTTTTTTTTTTTGTCTTTCTTAATTATATATATATATGAACAAACTTTTAGTTTACAAGATTCAGTTCCACAGTTCATTGAGTTTTAAATTTTCTTCCCCTCCCCTCCCTGCCATGGCGGCATACAGTCAAGTATAGGATCTGCAAATACTTTCACATTAGACATTAGTCAGGTTGTGAAGAAGTATTGTATCAGATGGAATGAACAATGGGAAAGAGGAAACAAAACCAAACAGAAAAAAGAAAGAGAGCAGGTAGTTTGTTTCAATCTGCATTCAAACTCTGTTCTTTCTAGTTCTTTCTCTGAATGTAGACATCTCTCTCCATCATGAGTCTTTTGGGGTTGACTTATAATCTTGCATTGCTGAGAAGAATCCAGTCTATCAAAGTTGGTTGTCACACATTGCGTCTGTAATTGTGTATAAATTTCCCCTGGTTCTGCTCTTTTCACTCAGCATCAGTTAGGGACTATCTTTTGTCTTTTTGTATTCCTAGCACTTGGCACATAGTAGGTGCTTGATAAATGTTTACTGATTAAAACTAGTTAAATCAACTTTAAACCTGTAAGACCTTATACAGGGTGGTTGTCATTGTTGTTTTGACCATCATATGCCTGATTCATGACTATGATGATATTAAATTTTGTTCTGATTGTATTTTTAGAAATTAGAAGAAGCAAAGAGGATTCAGAATCATGATGGTCTATGGGACCATTTATATGCTTGATTTGACTTGGGGAATGAGAGATTAAAGATTGAATTGTGAGCTTTGACTCCTAGATTCTTTTTCTACTCTCTCTCCTAGTTCATGTAATAGTCCTGTGTGAGGTGGTATGACTGGGTAACCAGTTGTCATTTAGAACAGCCTCAGAGTGAAAAACTGACTTCAATCAAGTGACAAGATATAGGCCAGTAGTACAAATTAAGAAAACTTCAGGAGATCACTTCTCACGTGTTTAAAATTTATTAGAAATTTCTAAAAGTCCTGGGCAAAACTCTTGGTGGAGATATAAATTGGTCTAAACATTCTGGAAAGCAAATGGAACTCTATCCCTAAAATTTCTAAACTACACATACCTTTTGACCCAGGTATATCACTAATAAGCATATATTTTAAAGAAATCCAAGACAGAGGGAAATGACTCATTTATACAAAAATATTTATTACAGGATTTTTGTTGTTATTGCAGCAAAGAAGTAGAAACAAGGTGGGTGCTCATCAGTTGAGGGAATGGCCGAACAAATTATAGGCTATAAATATAATGGAATATTATTGTGCTATAAGGAATAATGAAGGGTATGAATTTAGCGAAACCTGAGAAGACTTGTATGACATGATGCATAGTAAAGCATAGTAAAGTAAGCAGAGCCAGAACAATTTTATAGTGGCTACGATATCATAAGGATCTGATCAATGTAGCAGTCAGTCATGATCCCAGAAGGTAGATAAGGAAGCATGCTTTCCACCTCTTGGCAGAGAAATGATAGGATATAAGTGTAGAATGAAGCTTATATTTTCAGAAACAACCAATGAATTTGTTTTCTTTTACTCTGCTTATTTTTTTTTTAAATAAAGGACAGCTTTAATTTTTTTTTGAAGGGGAGGCATGGGAGACCTAAGATAGTTATGGGAGGAATGAAGAGTAGTAATAGATATAAAAAAATAGGAAAATAAAGAAAGTAGCATCAATGAAACATTTAAAAAAATACACAGAGTCCCAAAAGAAATACAGAAGGGGACTCAGACAAGCAAAGGAATGTGGGTACTACCATGTTATAATTAAAAAGAGCATACAGTAAAAATTCATGGTTTGATAATATAACCTTTTGTGTTATTTGTATTTGGAAATGTTCATATTAGCTGCTATATATCAAGTTTTTAATATCAAAACAAAATACTATGGAAAAATTAGTTAGGCTACTGGAAATAGTCCTTAAAATTCTTAAAACAATGTGTGTTTTGAAATGGTCAGAACCCCAGATTCAATCAAAGTATTTGTTAGCAACTATTATAATAACTCATGTTTATATGGCATTTAAGATTTTCAAACCTGTTTCCTTTTAAGGTCTCTAGGAGGTACAAAAGCTATTTTCCCTATTATAAATATGAGGAAAATTGAAATTCAGAGACATCTCTATCATTATGCTAGGAATTGCAAAGGTGAGGGGGAAAGGAAAATGGTAAAAAAAAAAACTAAAGATCTTGTCCCTGCCCTTCAGAAGATTATGATCCAGTTGGATAGTGAGGCAAGCACCATTGAAGTTAAAAAAGGTTATGTGCTAAAATTAACTATATAATGTTAATTATTAATACAGAAAACAAATTTTGGTGAAGCTGGAGTAAGCTTCAGTGGAGGAATTGGGACTTGAAGGACAGACATAAATTTTGACAAGTGATTTTTTAAAGTGTGGGAATGAAAGTTAACCACAGGGCAAATTTATGGCTTTTTTGTATGATTTTTTGACTTTTGTTTCAATGATATAATTTGTGTAAAATACAAATATACGCCATCATTTTATATTGGACTTAGGTATTAAAGGAAGGACTGGGTTGGGCAAAACCCATATTATAACAGATTCAACCTTAGAAGAATTAGCTAGTTTGAGTTCTACAGAAATACCTTTATGACATCCTAAAATGGGGTAGCCATCCAGTCTTAAAGAGTTTTACTGAGGTAGAACTCATTGCTTACTGAGGGCAGGACATCTCATATTTCTTTTGCTTTAGTTATTATTATATTTTTTATTTTTTAAATTACGCCAAGCCTAAATATGCCACTTTGCTCATTAGAACTTTGCCTCCTGGGGTCAGGCAGAACAAATGCAGTCCTTCCAACCTGAAAGACCGTTCTCAGCTGTGAAGACTGCATTATGCTCACTCATTTTGAGGCAGCTAGGTGACTCTGTGGATAGAGACCCAGGTTTGTAGTCAGAAAGACCTGAGTTCAAATTCAGCCTCAGACGCTACTAACTATATGACCTTGGGTAAATCTAACCTTTGGTTGCCTTAATTCAGTAGAGAACAAAATGGCAAACCACTCTAGTATCTTTGCCAAGAAAACCCAACATTGGCTCACAAAGAGTTAGACATAATTGAACAACAACAAAAATCTAAATAAGTGGTTCACCATTTTATGGTGTATATCATTATATTGAGTTTAGTGGAAAGTACTGAAAGGAACCCTAGATTTGGTGTTAGGCTCCCTGAGCTTGAAAGATAATTACATTATTTTACAGTATAAACCTTGGGGATGGTCATTTAGCCTCAGAAAACTTCAATTTTCTTATCTGCAAAATGGGAGAAATAATCCATGCTTAAATTTACCTTATGGGGTAATTATAAAGATCAAATAAGATGAGTTATATAAAATACTTTATTAACTCTCCAGCTTTGTAGGTGTGATCTGTTATTAACCTTCTAAGAGAATTTACATTTCTTTTAGTTGAAGAGAATGCATGTTTAGTCAACAAGAATGTATTCTTTGTAGAAAACATAGATTTAAAAAGTTATTTGAGTCATATTTTAAATTGAATTGATTTAAAACAAATCCAGCCTAGTGCTAATTGAAGGAAACATTGGTTCTGCTAATCCAAAATAGCCCATAATCTAAAAGTCATTTATGTTTGGTCTTGGAATGCATTATCTGCTTTGCCTTGAGTAGATTTACCGTCCGAATTATCTTTGACGTAGGCAGTGGGGTGAGGTGATTGGGAGTGAATTATACAGTAAGGAGAAGACAACCCAGGATTTAAAATTGACCATGTGTGATCTGCAGTTGGATTATAGAGCTGTTTGATGGTATTGAGAGTGGTTGTGAAAATTTAATGAAGTCTTTGCAAGTGCTTTGAACAATATAAAGTGATAGTCAGAGTAAGGTATTAATTTATCAATATTATAGTCACTGAGGGAATATGAAACTCATCAGATTTAAGAATTCAAGATTCTTGATATTCTATGTATGTTTTCACTGTTTTTCAACTGTTACCTGGATCATTCCAGCAATCCATCTCACTGGTCGTTGGTTGCTGTTAAATGTAGTCTCTGACATTCTTTTCTTGTTTAACACTTGCTAGTCTTTTTAAACAGTTATAGATGTATTAGCACCTAATTGAAGGATTCTCTGATTTCATCAGAAGAAATGGAAAGAGCATCAAAGTATGGAGAGCTTTGGGGAAAATTGAACACTTATCTGAAATATTTAGTGTTAGGAATAAATTCTTATAGGTGTATATATTGGTTGTGTTCTCTGGTACTTTTCCTTTTTTGAATGAGGATAGCCTATACTTGGGTTTATTGTGACCTGGGACTATATGTTTTAGTTCAGCTGAGATAATATTATAAGCATGTACAAGTGATATTTTTTTCAAGGTTATGTATTTTGGGGAACTAAGCCTCACTGGACTGCTTGAAGGTTGCTTAGTGACTAAAATGGTCTGAAATTAAAGTGTTTTTTTTTTTTTTTGGAGGGGAGAACACAGGGCAATTGGGGTTAAGTGACTTGCCCAAGGTCACATGGCTAGTAAGTGTTAAATGTCCGAGGCCACATTTGAACTCAAGTCCTCCTCACTCCAGGGCTGGAGCTCTATTCACTGGGCCACCTAGCTGCCCCCAAAATTTAAGTTTTAATTGCAATTGTTTTATTTACTTTTCTTTACACTCACTCAGTGGCATCACCTACTCCAGTGGATTCTGCTATTATTATTTTTTCCAATTACATGTAATAAAAATAGTTTTTAACATTTGCCTTTAAAATTTTGAGTTCCAAATTCTTTCATGTCCTCCCATCCCTCTCCTCTCATTGAAAAGGCAGGCAGTTTGATATGGGTTATACATGTATGTTCACACAAAACATTTCCATACTAGTCATGTTGTGAAAGAAAACACAGACACCCCTACCCCCCAAGAAAAATAAAGAACATTTGAAAAAGTTTGCTTTGAGCTGCATTCAGAATCCATCAGCCCTTTCCCTGGAGATGGATAGCATTTTTCATTACAAGTCTTTCAGAATTGTGTTGGATCACTGTATTGTTGAGAATAGGTAAGTCATTCACAGTTGATCATAGTACAGTATTGCTGTTACTCTGTATACTGTTCTCCTGGTTCTGCTCACTTTGTGTAAGTTCATGTAAGTCAAATTTTTCTGAAAGCAACCTGTTCATCATTTCTTATAATACAATTGTGATCCATCACAATCATATATCACAACTTGTTCAGCCATTTCCCAATTGATGGACATCCCCTCAATTTCCAGTTCTTTGTCTCCACAAAAAACCTGCTATAAATATTTTTGTACATATAAGTCCTTTTCCTTTTTTAAAAAGTCTCTTTGGGATAGCACCCTAGTAATGGGAGTCAAAGGATGTGCACAGTATAACCCTTTGGACCTACTTCCAGATCCTCTTCAGAATGGTTGGATCTGCTTACAACTCCACCAAAAATGCCTGGTGTCCCAGTTTTCCCACATTGCCACCAATATTTATCATTTTCCTGTTCTGTCATGCTAACCAATCTGATAGGTGTGATGTACCTCAGAGTTGTTTTCATTTTCATTTTTTTAATCAATACAGATTTAGAGCATTTTTATATCAAAGAAGGTTAGTGTACATTTTTTTTCACAGTTAGGATTACTATGTATTTCCCTTGATCCTATTTCCCCCTATTTATCCTTTTTCTCTCCCCTTTCACCTGATCTATCTTCAAAAGTGTTTTGCTTCTGACCATCACCTTCCCCCACTCTGCCCTTCTATCAATAGCCTCCTCTTCTCTACCCCTTCTACTTTCCTGTAAGGTAAGATAGATTTCTTTTTTTTTCTTTTTGGAGGGCAATTGGGGTTAAGTGACTTGTCCAAGGTCACATGGCTAGTTTTTGTGTTAAGTGTCTGAGGCCGGATTTGAACTCAGGTCCTCCTGACTCCAGGGCCAGTGCTCTATTCACTACGCCACCTAGCCGCCCTAAGATAGATTTCTTAACCCACCTGAGTATGTCATGTTAGTCCCTCTTTGGACCAGTTCCAATAAGAGTAATGTTCAAGTGTTGCCTGCCATCCCCTTCCCCATTTCCCATCCACTGTAAAAAGCTCTTTAATGACACTTTTATTTGAGATCATTTATCCCATACTACCTCTCCCTTTTCCTTTCTCCCTCTGCATCCCTCTTTCTTACCCCTTAATTTAATTTAATTTTTTTGGCTATCATTCCATCATCATCAACTCATACCCATGCGCTCTGTATATGTATACTCCTTGTAACTACACTACCTTAATAATGACAAAATTTTTAGAAGTTATAAATATCATTTTCACATGTAGAAATATAAATAGTTTAACCTTATTGAATCCCTTATAATTTCTCTTTCCTATATTCCTTTTTTATGCTTCTTTTGTGTCTTCTATTTGGAAGTCAGATTTTCCATTCAGCTTTGGCCTTTTCATCAGTAATGCTTGAAAATTGTCTCTTTTGTTAAATGTCAATCCCCCCCCCCCCTCCCCAAGGATTATGTTCAATTTTGCTAGATAGTTTGATTTTAGGCTATAATCCTAGATCTTTTGCCTTCAAGAATGTCATATTTCAAGCCCTCTGGTTTTTTAATCAAGAAACTATTAAATCTTGTGTTATCCTGACTATGGCTTCACGATATTTGAATTTTTTCTTTCTGGCTGTTTATAATAATTTCCTCTTAACCTAGGAGCTTTGGAATTTGGCTATAACATTCCTGGTAGTTTTCATTTTGGGATTTTTTTCAAGAGGTGATGAGTAGATTCTTTGAATTTCTATTTTATCATCTGGTTCTAGAATAGTAAGGCAGTTTTCTTCAATGTTTTCTTGACAGATGATGTCTAGATTATTTTATTTTTTCATGACTTTCAGGTAGTCCAATAATTCTTAAATTTTCTCTCTTCAGGATATTTTTCAGATTAATTGTTTTTCCAATGAGATATTTCACATTTTCTCTTATTTTTTCATTCTTTTGATTTTGTTTTATTGTTTCTCGATATTTCATAGAGTCATTAGTTTCCATTTGCTTAATTTTAATTTTTTAGGAATTGATTTCTTTAGTGAGTTTGTGCCTCCTTTTTCATTTGGCCAGTTCTAACGCTTTTTATTTTATTTATTTTAATTTTTTTTTGCTTTTTGGAGGACAATTGGGGTTAAGTGACTTGCCCAAGGCCACACGGCTAGTAAGTGTTACGCGTCTGAGGCTGGATTTGAGTCTCAGGTCCTCCTGACTTCAGAGCTGGTGCTCTATTCATTGTGTCACCTAGCCGCCCCACCAGTTCTGCTTTTTAAGGAGTTTTTTCCTTCAGTGAATTTTTGTTTATCTTTTTTCCTTTGGTCAATTCTTTTTTTTTTAAGGAGTTCTCTTGAGTAGATTTTTATGCCTCTTTTACCATTTAGCCTATTTTTTCTTATTTTCTTCAGCAATTTTTTTGGTGGCTTCTTTATCAAGCTGTTGACTCCTTTTTCATGATTTTCTTGCTTCCCTCTCATTTCTATTCCCAATTCCCTCTCCCACCTCTTATTTCATTTTAAAAATCCTTTTTGAGCTCTTCTAGGAATTCTTTTTTTCATCCTGAGACCAACATTGAATTTTCTTTGTGGCTTTGGTTGAAGCTGTTTTTCTTTCTTTTTTTCTGAGTTTGTGTTTTGATCTTCTCTATCATCACAGTTTCTTTCTGTGGTCAGATTCTTTTTTGTTGTTATTTGCTCATTTTCCCTGTATGTTGCTTGACTTTTAACTTTATATTAAAGTTGGACTTTGCTCCTAGGTTGAAGGGGACACTATCCCAAGCTTCATGTTTTTTATGCTGCTGTGTTCAGAACTAGTTCTGGTAATCTTTAAGTTTTCAGTTCTTCCAGGGTGGAGTGTTTTATGGCCAGGTGTAGTCACTACTTTCCTGGCCTGTGCTTTGGTCTTTCAGTGCTCACAAGCACTCTCTTCTGCCCCAGAACTGTGACCAGGGTCCCTACTCCCCAGCATGTTCTAGTATGGTAGTGTTTCTTATTGCCCTGGAACTGTGATGGTATTCTTCATGGGCAATACAACTGAGTCCTGAACCCAGTGCAGATCCCCTGTAAGCTCCTACTGACCAATTGTGGAACCCTCTTCCCTTCTGTGGACTGAGATTTTCTGGAAACCACCACTGCTGATTCAGTGGCCCCCGGAGACTGCTCCTGGCTTTCTGGGGTGTGGCCTGCACTGGACTGTACTCTATTCTTACAACCTTCTACGTTGTCTTGGACTAGAAAATTGTTTCACTTCATCCTTGTGTTGATTCTGCCACTCTAGAATTCATTTTAAGGCATTATCTTATAATTGTTCGGAGGGGAAGTTGGGAGAGCTCAAGCAAGTCCCTGCCTTTACTCTG
Source organism: Petaurus breviceps papuanus (assembly GCF_028583685.1). NCBI lineage: Eukaryota > Metazoa > Chordata > Mammalia > Diprotodontia > Petauridae > Petaurus > Petaurus breviceps. The sequence continues at coordinate 26,545,025 of NW_027186296.1, forward strand.
CCATCTTGGCTCTGTTCCATCTCAACTATTATTTTTATTTAGAGGACTCCTGAATCTACACATTTAAGCTTCATCTTTCTTGAGCTTTAACCCAGCATTGATGCCTAGCTGTGTCAGAGATCTGGGTCACATGGTTTTCTCAGAGATATCTTAAACTCTCCATGTGAAAAATTGAATTAGTTGTCTTTTCCCCAAAGCCTCACTCTCCTTTCTCTTGAGGGCACCACCATTTTTGTTACTCAGCAACCCCTCCCACTTCCCATTACTCTTTTTCACTTTCCTTTTTGCTTTGAGGGAACTACCATTTTTCCAGTCACCATGCTTAACAACCTAAAAGTCATACTCAATGCTTCATCCTATAATGCCCCCCCTCCCCCACTTGCTGGCCAAGTTTTGTCCACTTCAACATCTCTCACTTTTTTCCTCTTCTCTTACTCTAATCAGGGGTGGGGAGCTTGTGGCCTTGTGGCCATATGTGGCCCTCCAGTTCCTCAAGTGTAGCCCTTTAAATGAATCCAAACTTTACAGAACAAATCTCTTTAATAAAAGGATTTGTTCTGTAAAACTTGGACTCAGTCAATAGGCCACACCCAAAGACCTAGAAGGCCATGTGTGGCCTTGAGGCTGCAGGTTCCCTACCCCTGCCAAACTACTAAGTTCATCACTTCTTTCTTGAACTATTACTCTAATTTGCCTGCCTCCAATCTCTTCTCTCTCCAGTTCATCTGCCACACAGCTTTCAAAGTGGTATTCCTAATGTCTAGTTCTGACCATTTAACTTCCTTATTCAAGAAGTTTCAGTAACTACTCATTGCCCATAGGATCAAACATAAATTCCTCTCTTTAGCATTTAAAGCTCTTCACAGTTCAACTCTGTGCCTCTCTTTTAGGCTAATTACACACTATCCTCCTTCAGACTCTGCTTTCCAATCAAAGCTGTCTATTTGCTTTTATGAACTGTGTTCAGGATTCAAACTCAGGTTTCCCTTGACTCATTCCAATACTCTTACTATATATCATATTGCCCCTATAAAAAACAGTATATGGTTTGTACCAGTGAGCTATTGATCTCAAAGGAGTAAAAATGCTTTCTATATAGTACATAGGCATTTTGTTTGTGGCCTCTTTCCAAAGCTCTCGGCTCACAGACGGTGTTTAAACTTGAGGGCTTCTCTCTAAAAAATGTTTGGCTCATACCCCTATGTAGGGTTTTCCTTGGGAGAATAAACATTTGACTCACATTTCTCTAAGAGCACCCAAGCACTAAAGTTAACAAAAGATCAAATAAAGGACAGATTTCATTTAAACCTAACAAAAATGTAAAAGGACTTTTATCAGGATGCATAAACAGTCAAGGTAACTTCCTTTTCCTTTCTTGTAGGTCCCTCCTTGTCTCAGAAACATAAATGGTCCTCCAGACTTATAATACTGTCTTAGGCAGGATTCTCCAAGAAGGGGAAGGAACTTGGAGTTGCTAGAGAGTCAAGTAATCCATCCTCCAGGGAGCCTTCATGAGGTTTCCTAGGGACTTCAGATCTAAAACCATAATCTGAGTGTGGCCCCCATGAGGAGAAAGAGCTTGGAGATAGGGAAGATAGGAATGCTTCTCTGGGACCTATAGAATCTCACATAATGAGTGTCTGTGAAGGGTTAGGTTCAAGTTGCTTTTCTATATCATGACTTCTTGCTGTGTTGATCCTTCCCATTCTCATTCCAGGTTTTTCTATGGGTCCCTCACTCCAAACCAGGCTCCCTGTGGTACAAGTTCCATAAATGGATGTGGTTCCCAGGAGACCTGAATGTACAGGCCTCTTTTCTGGCAACTGAGTCCATGTTCTTTGTGTTTCTTGATCTAATTTCTCATTTCTTCTTTACCTCTCTCCAGTTAATCCTCCTTTCCTTCCCTTGATCTCTCCCTCTTTATCCCTTTCCCCCAGATAAAAATATACCACATATACAACACACGCACACACACACACACACACGCACACAGAGAGGGCTTACCTATTTTCCCCTAGTTTTGCTTACTATGAACACATGACATAAATTCACTCATTGCTGAAAGATTTTCCATGTTGGAAGGAATGTCATTGCTGTTGAATAGCACGTGTCAGGGCTACCATGGTTTAAGATAGAAAGTGAAAAAATATATAAGCCAGTTGAAACAGGAATTTAGGTAAGCAGAATATAAATTTATACAAGTTGCACTTTTGGCTAGATCATTTATACTTTTAATATTATGGAAAGGCCCATAAAGTCTCAAAGGGGAAAACCTGTTCTATAGAGATGTCTCTAAAACTGACTACTCCATATACAATTTTTAGCCTCTGTGCAAGTCTTGATTTTTTTTTTTTTATAGCTGGCTAATCACCTGGATTACAGAGGTAATTCTAGTGAAAATAGTCTTTCTCTTTCAAATAATTTTTATAGTGATTAGAGTAGGCAATAAAGGAAGCACATCAGTAATGGTCGGTTCGCAAATGTAGTCAGATAAGTTAATTCTTTGGGTTCAAGTACTTGTCTGTCTTGAAGGAAACTTCTCAAACTCAATTAAAACACTCTTATCTTTGCACAAATTTCCTGTATGCCAAGCCACCTTTTTTTTTCTAACTCTTGAAACTTTTCCTTTATCCTCTTAGTTTTCTTCTTTGCTGACAGTAGCAAGTGTACAAACATTCTGAGGTCAATATATGCTGATTCATTCAGGAAGACAGTTTCTTAGGAAGTGAGTTTTGACTTTGTGTTGAGGAAATAAAAAGGATGAAGCTTTTGGATGGGCAGTATTGCATAAAATTATTTAAATGTCTGAGTCAGAAACCTAATTAATATTACTTCCCCATGGGTCTTTATATATTGTGTATAGTGGATGATTTTCTTCTAAGCTGGTTAATTTATCCAGGCAGAAAGTAGTAAGAACATGTTGTCTGTATCATATCTCTCTCCCTCTCCCTCTCCTTTTCACTCTCTCTCCCTCCTTACCTCCCCTCTCATTTGTTAAAAAAAAAAAATTGTACTCAAGACATGAGCTTATAACCATATTCCCCCCCACCCCCACCCCCTGCCATGGTTCCATCTTTGAGTTGGAGTACTATTAAAATTGAACTATGTAAAGTCAGTTTAATTCTTTAAGTGCCTACTATGTACAGTTCTCTGTTCTAAGTCCTGGAAATGAAAGGAGAAAAACAATCCCTGTCATCAAGGACCTTATATTCTGCTGGGAGATATAACATATACACAAATACATAAACAGAATACCACAGGAGGGGAAGAACACACTAAAAACTGAGGAGTACCTAGAAGGGGTGACACCTGAACTGAACCTTGAAGGAAGTCCAGGAGTTTAAGAGGCAGAGGTGAGGATGGAAGATAATTTAGTAATGGGGTATAATCTTTGTAAAGGCATGGAGGAGAGTGTTGGAATTCTGAATTCAGGGAATAGCAAATAGGCCAATTTGTCTAGAATAGAATGTGTGAAAGGAAGTAATATCAAACAAATTTATAAAGGTAAACTGTAGTCATATTATGAAGGGCCTTAAGTGTGAAGTTGAGTTTCTTTAACCTAAAAGCAGTAGGGAGCTAAAGAAGCCTCTTGAACAGGGGAGTGACATTGTCAGACTTGTGGTTTAACAAGATTGTTTTGGCAGCTATGTGGAAGATATGTTGGAGAGGGGAGATACTGGAAACAGGTAGATCAACTTTGAACTTATTTTAATAGTTCTTCAGGAAGATTAATGAGGGCTTAGACTGTGGTGGTGGTGGTGATGTTGGTGTATTTAAGTAGTTGGTTTTTAGTGCAGCAAAAGTCTGTCCTTATATATCATTTTCAATAACTCATGGATGTTTGACACCACCAATTTTTTTCAATTTTCTTTTTTCAATTTTTTATTCTGGATTTACCTACAGAAAAGAATATGTCCGTACATTCAGTGATACACAAGAAGATTCTATTTAAAACCATGAATTTCCATTTTAAACCATTTACTTTTTTAAAAAATTATATAATAAACTCTATATCTTATTCTGAAAATTGCTTATTTTTGCTTCTTTCTGAACTTCTTTTTGTTCTCTTTTGTGCCTTTTAAAAATGGCTTCAATGACTTTTTTGGGGGGGCACCCATATTGCTCACACTCCTTTCCCCTGACTCCTCCCTTCTTGATTATGAAAAATAGTACCTCCCTTTCCTCTCTCCTACACTAGTGAATTCCTTTTATCTTTTTGCCTCTTCAAATTCTCAAAAACCATTCCACTCCCCAAACCTCTGTTTATCTCCCTCAAGACCTTTTGAAGACATTAAAGTTCTGAAGAGACACTTGTTTATTTTCCTCCATTAGAATGTTAACACCCTATCATCATCTAGCTCCTTTCAGTTGCTCAAATAAATTGTGATTGTATTTCATATTTACTACTTAGCTGATTTACTACTTTTCATCTGAAATGCTTGAATATTCTCTTTCATTTAAATTCCATTTCCCCTTTTCTAGTATTATACTCAGTTTTGCAGTGTAAGTTATTCTTGGTTATAAACTGATCTCTTTTGCTTTTTGTAATATTGTATTCCAGGATCTCCTCTCATGTTTATTGGAAGCTGCCAGATCTTGTGTGATCCTGAATATAGTTCCCTGGTACTTGTACATCTTTCTGGATGTTTTGTAGTATTTTGTCTTTAATGTGAAATCTTTAAATTTTCCTATGCTATTCCTGGGTTTCCTTTTGGGTTTCCTCAGTGGATTCTTTCAATCTTCATTTGCTTTCTGCCTCTAATAGATCTGAGTAGTTTCCACTTGTGATTTCTTGAACTGCATAGTATCCAGACTAGTTAAAAAAATGTTTCCAGGACGTCCTTTGACTTTTAAATTGCCTTTCCTTGGCTTTCTAGGTCAGTTGTTTTTGTTAGCAGATATTTTACATTTTCTCCTATTTTAAAAAAATTTTGATTTTGTTCTAATATTTCTTGTTCAAAGACTTATTAGTTCTACAGTTTCTAGTGAAGTCACTGCTTTCTGTTCAATCTCTTCTAGTTTTCAGGGATTCTATTTCTTTGCAAGATTACCACTTTATCTTCTAACCTATTTAGTCTCCTTCCACTTCTTTTCTCCAAGAGCTTTTATTTCATTTTTTAAATCTCTAAATCTCTTGCTTTTTTCACCCTAAGTAGTTATGTAATCTTTGTGGAAAATCCGTTCTTTGAGTTTCTTCTTGCAGTTGTTATGAAATCACACATTCGTTTTTAGGACTCTTAATTTGCAATTATTTTTGGTCCTGTTTGGTGTTTTCTTTGATTTACTTATCCCTCAAGCTTTAGTTCCTGAATTAGAGCTTTGTGCTGAGGTCAGACTTCCTCTCTCCCTCCTGCATATTCCCTCTCCTTGCAGTGCTTTTGGGTGGGGTGTTTGGCTCTTTTTAGTTGCTTGGTCATTCACTGGGTTACCTGGAATCCTAAACTGTCCACCATCTCTTGAGGTTGCATCTCCTCCCAGGTATTAGAGGTTCAAAAGGCTGTATCTTTGGAGTTCTCTATGACATCCTAGGACAGTGTTAGGGAACCTCTGCGTCTGAGGTGTCCTAATCTGAATGCAGTGGCATGTCAGATTGCTATTCACTGCCACTTCCCAACCTGGGTTTTCAAGATCCTTATATACTGGATCATTCTGGGGATTTTTCAGGGGTTATTTCTTGCTGCTGCATGGAGCATTTCAGATCATAAATGCTCTGAGAATGGTCTCTGCTTGCACTGGGAGGCCTCCTTGCACTGGAGCCTAGACTTCTGGCTAACCACTCATGCTGTTTAAGGGTGTAATAAGTCACTTACCTCATTTGATTTGTTCATTATTTAACCTGATGTAAACTTCAGGGTTTAATGGATTAGGCATGTGGTAGCTAGATGGTTTGCTTCCTGTTCAGGGAGCCATATTGGTGGGAAGTCAAGTCCAGTAAATTTTTAATTCTCTCTTTTATCATTTATCATAATCTCTTAATTGACTACAATTTCTTTGAGGGCAGAGATTGTTTCTCTCTCACTCTCATCCCCATGTGCCTGGCATAGTGTCTTGTACATAGGAGGTTTAATAAATGTATATATTTTCCCCAGAATTTATTTATTTAGCTTTAGTCTTCAACATTGATTTCCACAAGATTTTGAGTTCCAGATTTCCTCCCCATCACTCCCCTACTCCTCACCCCAAGATGGCATGCATACTGATTACTCCTTTCACCAGTCTGTCCTCTCATATATGCCCCCTCGTATCCCTTCCCTTATCCCCTTCTTCTTTACTTTCTTGTAGGGCAAGATGAATTTTTATACCCCATTGCCTGTATATCTCAAATAAATGTATATTGATTGAATTTTTTTTTAACCTCTTAACTTCTTAGATCATTTTTTGTGGCTAAAAATATCCATTCCCTAGTACTCAACTGTGACTCTGACCATGATTACCATGTATTGCTAGGACTGGGTTTGTAGCACCTGTAATCCCCATTCCTGAGTATGACTGAGGCTTAAGTTAAGGAATTCTGAGCATTAGTGGGCTAAGCCAATAGAATGCTTACATGGAGTCTGTCATGTATATGGGGAATTTCTGGAATAGAAGGTGGAGGGGAAATCTCAGGAAGGGTGAACTGAACCAGGTCAGAAACAGAGCAGATCTAAGCTTAGTAACCTCATGAGTGGTCGCTTTCCTTCCAGCCTGGGAAAGATAGGGAAACCTAGTTTCAAAAACAAACAAAAAAAACAACCAACCAGGGACAACTAGGTGGCACAGTGAATAGAGCACTGGCCCTGGAGTCAGGAGAACCTGAGTTCAAATCTGGTCTCAGCCACTTAGCACAAAAACTAGCCACTTAAACCCAATTGCCCTCCAAAAAGCAAAAACAAACAAACCAACCCCCCAAAACCAACCAAACAAAAAAAACCCCAAACCTTTTAAAAAACTATACCAATATTTGGAGAACAGATGGGAAACCCAACATCAGAGCCATAATCAAAGCTTCTCCAGCTGGATGGAACCTTTGAGAGTTTGTACTTTGCTGGCATAGTTTTGAGAACACAGGGTCACCTCAAGTTCTACTATGACTTTAGTTTCATTCTGAGTAACTCATTTCTGTTTAAATGAAGACCTCACTATGTCATGTGATTAAATTCAGTGTGATAGATTTAGACATTTTATGTGGAAAAGTCAACAAGTGGTTGTGGGGGCCAGCAAGTGTCATCTAGGTGATATGACTATTGTTTTAAAGAATAAGTGGTTTGTAGGGTTGGTAGGTAGGAGTGGGGGAATTTTTGAGAGCCTTCAGCAATAATTTTGGATCTTTCAGTATTCCTTACCTAATCATACACAGGTAATAAAATTTGAAACTTGGGTTCATAAGAATTTTACCTCTAGAAAACGACCTTAGAAGTCATCCAATCCCTGTACTGTATTTTATAGGATGATGAAACTGAGGTTCAGGAAAGTGAAATGAGTTAATAGTTAATGACAAAGTTGTGGGATTAAAGTTCACCCCCTGTCCCTTATTTTTGTGCCTTTCTCACTACACCATGCAGGGTATCTATGCTTTGGTTGATTTAAAGTTGTGGATTTTTATGTGATTTAAACATAGCAGAAGCATTTTATAAAGCAAATGACAATGTGAGCAAGATCTGAGCAATTCTGAGAATCTTTAAATCAAAGAAGTTAGGCTTTTAGAAAATAAAAATTGTTAAGCATTTAGTTTACTATGTATTTCCAAGGTCGGTCTCCCTCCCTCCCCTCCCT
>NW_027186296.1:26553176-26583085 GCF_028583685.1 Petaurus breviceps papuanus
CCTTCCTTCCTTCCTTCCTTCCTTCCTTCCTTCCTTCCTTCCTTCCTTCCTTCCTTCCTTCCTCTCTTTTTTCTCTCTCTCTCTCATGGGTTGTTTGGAGGGAGGTGGGTGGGTAGGGGCAGAAATCGATGTCTGAAATTAAATGAATGGAAATGCCAGAGCAAAAACTTGGCTTGTTGTTCTAAATGAAAATACAATTACTTTCTACTTGGTCTTTATGGAACTTTAGCTGTATGGTGACTGTGTGTCTGTTATGTATGATCTGTTTCCATGAAGGAAGTGTTGATTAAGTAGTTTCCATTTTGGTATTACAGTATGTCCTGTTGTAAGTTGCTGACTGCGTAAAAAATCTTTTAAGTCAAAAAAGCAGCTCAGCTTAAACCCTTGGTATTTATTATGGCAGAGACCAGAAATAGAAATCTAGCAGTAGGTTTATAATCTACTGAATACACCACGTATCTTTTGGGAGTAAATTAGTTTTTCAAGTTTAAAAAGGAGACTATTGAATAGGTCTAAGGAAGATACTTTGCATAACCATATACACAAAGAGTTGTTCCCTGCTTGATTTGACTAAATACATGTCTCTGCATACATAAGGGGGGGAGGCACAGGAAAGACTTAGCATAGGGGGGACATGCCCTTCCATCTTTGCTCAGTAAATATATGCAATACATACCCAAATCTAAAGATACATGAATAAACACATGCTTATACTAGGGATGTATAAAGGGATTTTGGAGATATAGACCTGTTTTCAGGTGATGGTCAGAAAGCCTTAAAGGTATATCCTTTCTTTAAATTAATTTGTCTTTAGATCAAATGAGGATGCTTGATTTTGATCACAGGAAGGACCTGGATTTGCAATGTTAGTCTATCTAAATTAAGCTATGTTTTTGAGGATAAGGCTGTTGATGCATGCTTGTGAAGAGTAGTAAATCCAGCATTAAGTGAGATTAATTCTTTGCCTCTAAATATTGCTCTTGGGGCTATGAAGGGTGGTTTGTATCTCAGCTGAATTAGGCTTTAAGTTCCTTCCGCTGTGCCTGCTCTCTTGTCTCCTTGCTACCAAGAAGGGCAGGAAAAGAAAAATCTTGTATCATGGTTAATTTTTTAATTGAACTGACCATTAGGTGGAGAACACAGGCCATCAAGATGAGGAAGCAAAGCAGTAGTCTAGAGGTTTATGGGTGTTATACTAGGCTGTGGATAATTTTTGCTTATATAAAGCTCCAATCAATGTTAAGTATCCCCAGACCATTATGTACTATTTTGTAATATTTAAATTATTATTAAACATAGATTTATAAAATAATATGATATATTTAACTAATATAATATAGTTATAAATAATATATAATTTCATATTACACACTGTAGTTTATATTATGATGATATAATTGTAAAATTATAAGTGAGATATAATATAAAATGTAATAGCATATGATAGTGTATCTTAAAATTAATCAGAAATATACAGGGCATGGTACTTGCAGCCAGACAAAGGTGTTTCAATTTGTAATTTTGAAGGATCAAATTAGAAACTTATAATATTCCAGAAATTAGTTTTTTGGTATGGTTAGTTAATAATAATAGGAAATAAACCTGTAATTGGAGTTTTTCTTGCTTCATAATAATCATGTTATTTTAAAAGCCATTTAATCTTTCAAAATAAATTTCATTTATCACACTAGATTTAAATGGGACTTAATAGTATTTCATCTCTAATATGTGTACCATATATTTTGTAAAGTTAATTTGGTGTTTCAAAACAACTATAGATTATTCATACAATTTATGGTTACAAAGGCAGAAATTATTGAACAAGAAAATTAAGATACTCTCTGTAATAATGGCCAAATGTATTTAAATAACTTATTGTTTTGAGTTAAATGTTTGTTTTCTGATAATCACTCAAGTACAGCAAAATGGAATGCCTGAGAAAGGTCAAGTAAGTTTTTGTTTCTGACATTAAGCCTTTTTCTGAAATTGCAGATTGATTTTTTTTATCATTGCTTTATTTAGAAAACTAGTTTTATTTTTCCCTGAAGTGATAGCTAGTTTATTCATAGATATACTATGAAATATGGCTTAGAATGTGTTAGTTTGCTATTCTTTTAAACGTGAAAGCAATTGTGACGTGTGTAAAATATGTTTAGACTCTGTAATAGTTCTCATACTATTCTTGATTTGGAAGAAACATGAATTTATTCTGGACATATTACAATGATTCTGAAACAATGATTCTAAAGTTAAGAGCTTTGAAAATTCACCAACCATGTTTGGGAGAATCAAAACAGATAGCTCTTTTCTTTTTATAGATAGAAAGAAATATCAGAATTTGATTCTGATTAGTAATTAGGGAGGCCTGAGGGTCATGAACACTGAGAAAAATTTACATTTCATGTGTAGTGTGGGCTGTGAGTTTAATACTTTAGTTTATTACACCTGAATATAATCACACTATTGCAATTTAAATTGCTCCCATTTTTGTGCTATCCTATATTTTTGTGCTGTCCTACAAATGCACAGTGTAAAAAGCTTCTTTAAAAAAAAGATTTGAAAGAATTTTTAAAAATTGGTCATTTTAGAAGCTGTAGTTAGGATGGGTAGGATGATGGTTTTTTCATTAAAGAATAGTTTTCTATTTTTTTTGTTTACATTATCGAGTGTGTGCATGCATCCATCTGACTCATTCTTTAACAATCCTTGACACTGTTACCTCAAGGCACTGAGCCAGCCTGTGTGTTAAAACCCAGGAGACCCAGATTGGAATCCTAGACTTATTGCTGTAGGAGGCAGTTTGCTGGCTCCTGGAGGGAGGCCTGACCTTGTCTTAGTAAAATGTGGCACCTGCTGTCTCTCCAATAGAAGAATTAACTGAGTTCTGAAGTGAACTTAATTCTGCCTTCACAGGAAGCCAGTAGAGAAGGAGAGGATTCTGTGGAAGAAGTATTAGATATATCTGAAGGCACTTGCTTGACCTTGAAGGGAGGGGCTCCCCTTCCAGATTTAGGTTTCTTTGACCCAGTCAGTGTCTCCCTTTTCCTACCCATTTCTCCAACTGCCAGGGATGGGATTATACAAGAAAGAGTTTATTGCTAAATGTGGCTGTGAATAGGGTGAGGTCCAGGAACAGGGTAGAGATAAAGCAGCTAAAAATAAATGTCAAAAAGCATTTTTTTCTCTTGGCTTAGGCAGGATAAAGGTTGTCTGTTAAAATATATCCAGCAGGAAAAATGCTACAGTTTACGTCTGTGGTATTGCAATGATCTTATTCATTTTTAAACATAGGTTAAAAAAAACTTAGTAAATATCTGTCATTTTTTAATCTCTGTAACATTTCCCTGTCAATTACAGCTTGTGTGTGCTCTGTGTGTGTACACACACACACACACGTACATACATACACACATATTGCCGCTCCCTCTGTCTTCAGTAAAAAGATGTATTTTTTAAACAAGTCAGTGTAGTAAGATTTCATGATTTAAAAAATATCTTCAATAATATGATATGAAAGTCAAAGTATTTTGTTTCTTTTGGATAGAATTACATACTTGATCATAATTATTGTGTGATTTTATATTGAAGCTTAATCCATATGAGTTTGTCTGTCTCTTCTGACTCTCCCTATTTCAGAGGCATGGTCCTATACATTTAATAGGGCACAATGACTTTATTTTCTGTGACCTCATAATCAGCAGTTTAGAAATATTGGAACCATTGTTTTGAGTGTTAAATTCTAGACTGCATTCAGTGGGGTGAATTGCATATAATCCTGGAAGTACTGCTCCTAATAGGGAAAGGGTGATAATTAGTTTCTAATATGGACAGGATTGCTGTTATTAGCCCTGTTCCACATGCTAGTTGTTTTCCCTGTGGCATTCTTCAGAGTGTAGCAGATGGGTGAGCTCAGGGCAGAGGTAATGTGTGCCATGATAGGCTGCTGCTCTACCCCTGGGGACATTGTTTTAGAATGCTGAGCTTTCCTCTTTTTCAGCAACTTTACGAAGAAATATCCAAATTAGGATTTTAGGACACTCATTACTCTTGTTTTCCATTAGCACAGTTCCCAGATGCTATGCTTAATGTTCCAGGTTCCTAAGAGGAACTAAGACAAGGCCTATGCCTTGTTTATGCTGCTGACCTAGAGTCGTATAGCATATGTATTCAGAGTTAGTTTTTCCCTTCATAGGCAAAGAGTGTGGCCAACTGATCTGTGTCTTTCCCACTACCCTTACCCTTGCACATAGTAGGCACTTAACAAATACTTCTTATATTGAGTTATATTAATCCATTCATATCTTCTTGCCTGTTCACTTGTGACCAATTAATTACATTGAACAAGATGGCTGCTCAGGACTAGGGATACAATTAGTGGTTAAGGATTATAATAAGTGTAGCTAGCATGGATCATAGGATAGCTCTAGAACCAGAAGGGATTTTGGAGACCATCTAGTCCAATTTCCTCATTTTTCTCTTGAAGAAACTATGGCTCAGAGACCTTGAACTATGTTGTTCTCGGTCTCACAAATAATGACACAGAATTTCTTCTGATTCCAAAGGCACAGTACTTTCCCCTATGTTATGTATGCTCTGCTTTTCCCTCCCCAAATCCTGACCCCTAGCTTGAACAGGGATTGGACCTGAAATCTTGGACTTAGTAATGCAGGGCTCTAACCATTTGAGCTTATTAGCCATGAATGGTAATTTCAAGTAATTTAATTACTATTATTAATTGTTGAATATGTTATAGTAAGTATGAGTTGGGCTAGATGATTGCTGGGATTTCTTTCTAGATCTAAAATTCTGTGCTTGTATGATATTTGTTTCAGTTAGCTGCTTATATTCCATTTAGTATTTGTTTCCATGGTAAAGGAATCTTCTTATTTGGTTTATACCATTAAGTATGATCAAGTGAAATAAAGTTTTGTGAGGACACATGATCTCATCATATGCATCTGAGAAAAGAGCTTTTATTAGAATATGAGCTTAGGGGCCTGTCTCCTGCTTGAATGATGATGAGGAAATTTAAGAATTCCCTTGGCCTAAAAGATTTAAAGACATTTTGCATTAGTTTTTCATGGCAAAGCATTTAACATTTTATAAGAAGTGAAAACTTGGCATTCTTTTCAATGTGATATAATTCGTTTGCAATGCTTTTCCTGTCACCATGACAAAGTTGAACCTCCTGCAAATGAATAAGGTTGTCACTTGGTCCTTTTAATTTAGCTAACACTCATCATCATCAATGTATACATTGAACAAAAGTTAGAAACATGATTTAAAAGTCAAGGTTTAGAGAAAGAAAGAAGTTTGGCTAAAGCAGGTCAAAGAAGAAATTGTTCATTTAATTTTCAGTCCTTTGGGTGACAAGTAGACAAGTTTTCCATGTAGTTTTTTACATGTGGTCAAAAGCTTGTGTCATTTATTCTGTTTTTATCTGGATGCCCAGATTATCCTACCTTGCTCTTTAATTCTCCAATGAGCTGTGCAGGAAAACTTCTAATCTGTTGTCGCCCTGCTTCTCCTGAATTTTACCTTTTTAGCTAAAACTGAGTTTTACAGCATCCAATTAGAAGCTAGCCTTCTCAAGGAGGGGATCATGGAGTGCTTTAGGGTGATAATTTGAATTTGCTATCTAAAGTAGTTTACTATTTACCTATTGGAATGTGATTCTGTTTAGTTCCCAGTTAATAAGCATTACCCTCACAGAGTTCTTCCTGCCACTGAGTACAAATTACTTGTATTTATGATTTGCGCAGTCTAAGGATGGAAGAGATTTGGAAACTGAAGTGTTTTCCCTTTTCTTTCGTCTGTCTTCTTGGACTTTCCATCCATCCATCATCCATCCTTCATATCTGTGATGTGACTATCAAAGTTTTACTGGGCAACATAATCTTAAACCCTTTACTCACATTTTGATGGTGCTTTTGTTGTATATTGGTCATGTAGCTATACATCTTGTGGACAGTTATAACCTTCATATTCATATCAGTTTTTGAAACTCAAATTCCATCTCAATAGAGTTAGAAGGGAACTCAGAGGGAATCTTGTCCAATTCCTCTTTGAGCAGTAATTTCCTCTACAACATCCTAGTCAGTCATTTAGCTTCCACATGAGGGTATCTGTTGAGGAAGAACTCATTGTCTCTCAAGATAGACCATTACTCCTTTGGCCATATAATTATTAGGACATTTTTTTCCTTATTTTGACCTAACATTGGCTTCTTAGCTGTTAATACTCATTGCTCTTGCTTCTTTTCTTCTGGAACCCAGCAAATCCAGTGTTAATTCTTCTACATGGCTTCCCTTAAAATATTTGAAAGTAGCTTTCTTCCTCAATGGTAAACATTCCTTTAACTGTCAGTTTTAGGTATGTTAGACTAATGATCTTTAGGGTTCCTTGAAGTCGGTTATGTTCAGACCTCAGAATTAATCCAGTTGCTAAGCTAGTGATCACTGCCATGCCCTTCTCTGCTCTCAGTGATTTCTAGCAAGGAAAGCAGTTAAATTTCTTCTGTCATCCAGTACCTGTCAGTCAGCAAAAGCTGGCCATATTAGTCCCACCCCACCTCCCTTATGGGAACATTCCTAAAACTTTGGAGATTATTGGGAGCTATGTATTAGGAAAAGGCTAGGGACCCCTGACTTAATATGTTGTAACGACTTAGCTCTAAAGCAGAGGTTTATAAACTGGCATCTGTAAATTTGTTTTAAAAACATTATTCTGAGGAGGGGTCCATCATGGGATTCACCAAGCTGCCAAAGGGACCATTAGAAGTTTAAGAGTCTGTGTTCTAAAGCATATGGAAATCAGGATAGGAAACTGTTTCCTGTGATCTAATTCACACTTATGTAGCATGTTATATTATCTCATTTGGTAGATAATGTAATTATAATTGTCCCCACTTTTCAGAGGAAGGAAATGATGCTTGCCCAAAGTTACATGCAGAGTTAATGACAGATCTGAAACGATAACCAAAATACCCTCAGTTATACAGGTCCAATTTTTTAAAAGTTTATATATTTATTTTTTAGTTTTCAGTATTCACTTCCACAAGATTTTGAGTTACAAATTTTTTCCCCATCTCTCCCCTACCCCCCACCCCAAGATAGCAAGCATTCTGAATAACCAGTCTCTTCTCTCTTATGTCCTCCCCCATTCCCCCCTTACTTTCTTGTAGGGAAAAATGGATTTCTGTACCCCATTGCCCTACAGGTCAAATTTTATTCAAGGAGTTGTCCAAAGGTGGAATATGCTGCCTCATATGTTTTTCACTGGATATTTTTAGGAAGAGGTTAAATGACCTGTTAGGGATGTTATGGGGGGGGGAGGGGGTTGTTCCTCTTCAAGGTACAGACTGGACTAAATGGCCTCAGAGTTCTTTACTGAACTCAGAATCTGTTATTAGGACGCTAGGATCTGTACCTTTTATTGAAGTTCATCCTTATTTCTCCTCTCTATATTTAGTGGCAAATATTTCGTTACACTTCACATTTGAAAGGCCTTAATAGATCGGCTAGTTCAATCCCACCATTTTACAAATGAGGAAACGGAGGTTCAGAGAAGTCAAGGTATTTATTCAAGGACACATTGTTTGGTAAATACCGTGTTTCCCCGATAATAAGACACTGTCTTATTAATTTTTTTTGGAAAGAAAAACACCCGAGGGCTTATTTTCAGGGGAGGGCTTATGTTGTCCTGCCTCAGCTCTCCTCCGCGGCACTGATCTCAATGGCGCCAGCAAGCAAATCACTAGGGAAGAACAGGATGACGCGCTCACTGCTGCAGCTCTGATTGTATGCAGCTCGGAGCACGGCATGTGTTTCACCCCGGGAGGGATGGTGCATACAGAGGGTACCGTAATGTAGCGTGTAGTGCAGGGGATCACCTTTACTACAGTAGCAATCTCAATAGGGCTTATTTTCGGGGGAGGGCTTATTTTAGAGGACTCTTTGGGGGAGGGCTTATTTTCGGGATAGGTCTTATTATCGGGGAAACACGGTAGTAGGACTAGAACGTGAACCCAGGATTTTTGATAACCAGTTAATTCTCATTCCATTTTACCTTGTTGTTTTATGATAATGACCTTGAATCATAAAAAAGGTCAAGTTATTATCATAAGGAGGCAAGATGTTTATATATATATATATATATATATATACAGACATACATTTATATAAAGTTACTTAGGCAGTCATTATTTTTTAATTAATATGTGAAGCTCAGTGGACATTAGTTGCTTAATTTGGACTTGTACTAAGAAATGAAATCACTATGACTTTAATTGCTTTTATATTTTCCTCTCTGTATTTGATTTTCTATATTGACTAAAATGATGATGGTATGTGTGCTGTAAGCCACATTTATCTCTTGTATGGTTCTGTAGCCCTGAGGTTTTTGCCACATTTGCTATATAAGATTTTTTTTGAGGTGTCTGGGAGTGCAAGAGAATAAATAAAATATAAACCATAGACTTAATAACTATACATGGATTTATAGTTTAGGCAAATGAAAAACATAATAAATCAGTATAAGAATGACAGTAAATTTTTACTTGCTCTTCGGTTATTTGAAAGAAGACCATGTTTGTGTAGCCTATTTACAAATTATTAACTTTCATAATTGTTTCCTCCCTTCCTTTATATTATCCATGTAAAATTGGGGAAGGGAAAATTAAGCAAACATTCTGTGGTTCTTGTCCATTGCCACTTTTGGAAACTTTAACCTTAAAAAAAAAACCTCACTCTACAACAGTTATTGATAAGGATAATTTAGCTCTAAATCTAACATTTCTTCTTTGCTTCATCAAAACCTCACTTTCCTGAAAAGTGCCATTTTAGAGGAAAAAGACTGCTTTAAATGAAGCTGCATGTGGTTTGTGAAAAAGATGGTGATAATTTATAAGGCAACTACTATGGTGTCTTTGCAAGTACAGTGAGAATTCAGTAGCTTTGTACCTAGAGAATATAGGAAGAAGCCAGTGATAAGGTGGGGTAATGGGCACCTAAGAATTGGAGTGAGTAATCCAGCAAATACAGATTAGATAATCTTATTGCCTTTTCCCACTCCTGTCAGTGGCATGTAGGTATGTGTACCCTACATTTAATTCTTTGTTTATCTCATCATTTTTACTTAGGAAAGACTTCTAGCATCAGTTGTAGATTGGAAGGGAAAAAAAGAATGTGTAAATTCTGTAAAAATATTTTTTTCAGCTTTGTAAAATGATATGCTTGGGAATGGATAATGTATATATTGGGAAATATTTAGGTGAATATTTGTACCTTTTTAAAACTTAATACATAAAAAATTTTTCATTAGAATTCAGTGACATGCTTGAATATCTAAATATTTAAATAAATTTGAATATCTAAGTAATTTACATATCTGAAAAACTAACTCATATCTGGTCAAGTAAGTAAAACACTCATTAATGGAATTAGAACTAGAGTTATTTATACTTTTTAACAACATTAGTACTTGGCAAATTTAAAATAATTTTGAAACATTAGATTATGTTCATGTGTTGACTTAAATATGTGTCAAAGTAAAGCTTATTGATCACATATCATAGTAAAAAGTTTAGAATTGTAAAATTATTAAAATGGTTCACTATCTAGTTCCTTTTTTGAAGAAACTATATGGTGGTTTAATTTATGCTTTTGAAAGGTAAACATTTGATGTAGTACAAAATGCAGTGAAATTTGGGAGTCAGAAGATTTGGATAGGAACATCAACTCCTTTGAGTATAGTGTGACTATTGGAAGTCTAATCCTGTCTGAAATCTGAGGTGTTAAGTATTATTATCCTCATTTTATAAGTGAGCACAGTGAGAATTTTAGATTTTGATTCAGGAAGACCTGAGTTCAAATGTGACCTCAGACACATATTTAACTGTGTGGCCCTGGGCAAATCAGTCACTCCCTGCCTGGTTTTCCTTGTCTATAAAATGGGGATATTCACAGTACCTACTTCCCAGGGTTATTGTGAGAATAAAATGAGGCAGTATTTGTACAGCATTTTTCAAACCTTAAAGCACAGTATAAATGCTCTGTCTTCTTCATTTCTTCTCAAACTTGAGTTTTGATTCTTGATTCTTAAGTGGAGAAATTCTGATATATCTAGAGGTGAAAGCTTTAAGGTTCTTAGCAGCTGCTCAATGAGGTAAAAGCCTGATTTAAAAACAAAGAAACAAAATAAATTTTCTTCCACACTTTTTCTCTAACCACTTGCCTATTCTGTGAACTGTTTCCCCTTTATTGTATTGTATAACTCTTGGCATCTCTTATGGTTGTGGATATATTTCCTTTCTGTCCCCCATAACACAGCTTCACCTTGTTCTTCTCTCAAAGACTAATTAAAACTAATATGGCCCTCTCGTCCTCCCTTTCTCCATCCCATGAAAACTATTTATCCT
This sequence comes from Petaurus breviceps papuanus, assembly GCF_028583685.1. Classification (NCBI taxonomy): domain Eukaryota; kingdom Metazoa; phylum Chordata; class Mammalia; order Diprotodontia; family Petauridae; genus Petaurus; species Petaurus breviceps. The sequence goes on from NW_027186296.1 coordinate 26,563,594, forward strand.
TTAAAAGAAATGTTTGGTGAGGTAATCTGAGATTTAGGAAACCTTTGGGTTTCCTAATAAGGAAAGCTTTGTGATTTAAAAAAATGGAAGAATTATTTTTAATAGAAGTAAGTTCAGTGCTTGGACTAAGGTTTTGTTTGTAAAGATGAAGCAGAAGAGGCAGAGTTACATGATGCTTCTTTAACCATGAGGTTACAAGTGGCACCAAACAAATGTCACAAATCTTTATGTGTGGATTTGAATGTTGCTTGGGAAATAAGACATGATTTAACATTCTCATAAACAAGGTAAAAATTGGAGAACTCTCAGTTTGTTTTTCAACCTGCTCCTCCCCATACCTCTGCCCCTGGTCAGTGTGTACTTTTCTTATAGCATTCATTGTTTCTTTCCTTAATTGAATACATTAGTTGCTGTTTCCAAGGTGGTAACTCCTCTTCCATCCCCACTTTGGTTTACTGGTAATTTTTGTATATGTACCATCCTCCTGATTATGAGCTCTTTGGTGGGGGAGATAGGGACTATGCCCTCCACCCCCTATGTTCTGGTGCTTTACAGAATTTATCGTGTTTTCAAATTTTGGTTGTTCGTTAGTTCGGTCATATCTGACTCTTCATGACCCCATGGAGCATAGCCCACCAGGCCCTTCTATCCTCCACTATCTCCCAAAGTCTGTCCGAGCTCATCTTTGTTGCTTGCATGATGCTATCTATCCATCTCCTTAATCTTTGAGTACAAGAATATAAATCTGTTTTCGTTTCATTTCCTTCCATTTGCCAAGAAGTGATGGGACCAGTTGCCAGGATCTTAGTTTTTTGATGTTAAGCTTCAAGCCAGCTTTTACACTCTCCTCTTTAACCCTTATCAGAAGGCTTCTTAATTCTTCTTCACTTTCTGCCATAACAAGACAGTGATCCAGGAGGGGTTGTACAGTAGTAGTCCAATAAGTGATGCTTTGGAGGAAAACTGTTGACTTCAGGTTCATTATTCCCTCTGTCTTGTTATGGTATATGGGATTAATCCTTGGTTCTGTGAAAATTCTTCATATAATCCTAATAAAAGAGTGACTCTGATTTCTTTTTTCTTATTATGCAGATCAGTTGTGCATGTTGAAGCCCAGTGAAGGGCTTCTGCTTTTGTTTCTTCTGCTTATGCTTTAAGCTTAATACTGAATGAGAAATGGAGCCCCTCTTAGCTTGTCAGCTTATCAGTCAAATGGAAGGCTTTTTGGAGCTTCTTGAATCACTTTACTTTCTTTTTCAGATTGGAATATATCTGTGTGGGGACTCTCTTGAAATGACATTCTTGACTGACAAGTATATTTTGCTAGGCAGCTACTTTGTCCTTCATTTAACAGTTTAACAGATGTTTAAAAGCCTACTAAGTGTTGTGCTTTTAACATAAAGTGCTCAGAAGGGATAGCTTATTAAATATTGTTTGATCTGAGATCTCATTAATGCTCCCTCCAGTGGTACAGATTACAACCCTATCTGTTCTTTTTCTACTCATTCCTCTATGTGTTTTGCCTCCCTTTATTTCAATGTAAGTTCCTTGAGGGTGAAATTATGTCTCTTTATTATTCGTATCCATAGCACAGCACAATATCTAGTGCATAGTAAGTACTTAATGCTATTTTATTCATTCTTTCTCAGCATTTATGACAGAGGGTCCACCCAACATGCCTAGAAGTCTTTTTCTAGATATTTTGATTTTTTATGAGTATCATTGAGGCATATAGCCTAGCCATTGGTTATCTATCACTCATTACATTACATGACTAGTCCACCTCTGTTTTTAGTCATATATCTCTCTGATGGTATCCTTCCTGCTGCTTTTCCCCTCCTGTTCTTCATTGGTAGTATGTTATAGCCTACATCCCCGTTGCCATAGGGATGGGTGGGTATTCCCAAGTTAATTCTTACTTTACTGTAGTATTCTATGACCCATAGCTATTCAACATAGTCAAAAGAATATTGATGTTTAAGATGTAAAAATTAGTTTTAGGGAGATCCTTAGGGTCCTTAACAGTTGCAGTGTTAGGCAATGGTCTTTGGGCAGCATGTAGCCCACAACACTCTTTAAATGCTTCCTGAACCAGATTAAAATGTATTTAGGAAGTATTTAACAAAATAAATAAAATACAGTAGAACATAGATAATGTTAATATGTAGTTTTTAAAGTCAGTATGTGTCCTGCAGGAATCCTTATGTATGGCTTCCATTTCTGTTTGAGATTGATGCTGCTGATTAACATCATTATACAGTTCTCTAGAGGTATTACATTCTGCACTCTTCTGGCTTCTCCAGGAGTAGTTATCCTGTATATCTTTGACTTCTCTACTATGCCTCTCACTTCTACTTGTCAAGGATGAAGTATTTGCAGCCTATGGTAGTTTTTAGGTGCTTTTGTCTCCTTGTTACAATTAATTTATCATTTTTTAAGGAAATGTTAGTAGTTTGTGATGTTTATTCTTTGATATACTTTATATCCTCCCCCCCACATGTTTAAATTGGTCAGGATGGAATTCCTTAAAAAAATATGCTATATTTTCTTCTCATTTTTTTCTTCTAATTTGTATTGTGTCATAGTTATGGAATTAGAACTTGACTAGAACTTAGAGGCCATCCAAACCAATCCCTTTGCTTTACTAATGTGGACACTGTGGTACAGGCTTATTAAATGACTTGCCCCAAGGTCCTATAGTCAATTAGTGTAAAAAGAAGGATTTTATATTGGGGTCTTAACTCCAAGTCAGCAGTCTGACTATGCAGATAACTGATATCGAAAGACTTCCCTTTCAAAATATAATTATTTTCATTTTTTGAGATGCCATTTGATGCACTTCATGATATAGTAGATGGAGAGTTGACCTTGGAGCAGAAAGACCTGGGTTCGAGTTCTGTTTCTGATATTTACCAGCTGGGTGATCTTGGTCAAGATACATGTCCCCTCAGTACTTTCTAAGACTATAAAAGTTATAGAGAAGGTATATTCCTGTGTTGATAAGGAGTTTCCTTATTTAGGAGTTCTGACAAGTACAGTCCCTGTCCCTAATTCTATTTGATTCTTGTGATGAGTAATACCTCTCTTACTGAAGAGAATATTTGTAATAGATGGGTATGGAGTATCTGTGTAATCCTTGGTTTCTCTTATTTGTTATTTTTAAATTTTTTAATATTTGCCCCCACCATATTCTCTATGTCCACTTTTGCATTGAAATCACCAAATATTAAAGCTTATATATAATGACTTAATTTGGAAGACTTGAAGTCAGAAGGACCTAGGTTCAGATCCTTTTTTTTTTTTTAACACTTTTTAGCTATGTGATATTGAACAAGCTGGTTGTCTTCTCTGAGCCTCAGTTTCATCATCTGTAAAATAAGGGAGTTGGGCTAAGCGGTCTTAAAAGTTCCTTCCAGCTTTGAATGTATGATTCTTTGATCTTAAAATCTTGCAAGTTTTTGTAGAATTGCTTTACCATTCCTTCATTAGATGTTGGCACAGAGCCATAATTATAATTTCATGGTTGTCTTGTTCTTTATGCTTATCGTTAGTACTGCTATATGAAAGAACCACAAATTTTGCATAAAATTGTTTCATTTTTCCTTTTTATGTCTCTGAATGTTAAGCTGCCAATAGCATAAAAACCCCATGAAGGTAGTGATTATTTCATTTCCATTTTAGTGTCCTTGGTACTTAGAGCTGTAGCGCGTACAGTTTTGTTTTATTTATTTTCTTGGGTAGGGAAGAGAGAGGTCCTGCAGATATGTGATCAATTTTATTGCAATAGGGAATTTGTATTAATGTGGATTAGTAATTGCTTCAGCATCTTATGGCTTTAGTTGTCTAAGGTAGGAGAGAGAGGGTAAGTGATTTAACTAGGGTAACAGAGTCACTATATATAAGATGTGGGACTTAAATCCAGGCCTTCCTGAAATTGAGTCTAGCCTTATATCCACTTCTGTCTCTGCCTCTCACTTTAAGCATTCTAAGGCCCTTAATAAGTGTTAAATTGAATGACAAAACCAATTCCACCAACTCCTTTATTCTCCCTCTTCAAGGAGAACCCATAACCTATCTTTTCATTTAATTCCAACTTTCTTTTGTCTTTATTTATCGTGGGGTCAAGATTGATAAGATTCAGCTTCTCTAGTAATATGTTCAATTGTTGGTCACTGAACGATTATCTTCCATTTAGAATACTGACATGTAAGTTAATGACTTTAGACAGATTAAAAATGAATTCTTAGCACATTCTGCAGTCTCTTCCACTGTTCTGCTTTTACTGCAGAAGAGAAAGGAGGAGCCATACAAGATTGAGGGCCATTTTGTATTTTTCTTTGTTTCTTGAGTTGTGATGCTCCCCCAGATTTAATATTCGTTGATCAATCCACTGGTAATGAGCCTGTCCATACTTAGCTGTGCTGGTGCTTGGGTGTAAACATAATTTATTCGTGGGACTATATTCAAAGTCTTTCTAACCATGGTAGAACCCACCATCACTTGCATTCTATTGGCCTACCAGTGAGCATAAGAGTAGGATTTTGTGGAGTTTATTAAATATAATTTCAAAAAATTTAGTGTCAACATGCTAATGTATTTTTTTAAATTCAGGTTTATTAATTGAAAGTTGCACATTTGGTGATGAAACCAATGCCACAAAATTGTGTTGATATTGAATGCATAATTACAACTTTTTGGTATCTTTTCTGGATCTGATCATAATTAAGCTGGTCTGGTGGGTTTAATCTTGGAATGAATTGAAACTCTTAAAGACCATTTAAAATTTAACAAAAATAAGTTTGCTTATCAAGTTTGGAAAGAATATTCAATAAGAGAAAAAATAGATATGAAAAACTACTTGATTATAAAATATAATATTTTGTGTTTGAAGTTAGAGACCTGTGTTCAAATCCTAGTTTTTAGACTTTTTACCTTGGCTTCCTGAGACAAGTTACTTTTACCTTTTTGGCTAATCTGTAAAATGAGAGGGTTGGACTTGATAGGTGTCCTTCAAGGTAATTTCCTTTTTAAAAATTACTGATTTATGTACTTTATTTTTAACATTCATTAAAAAAATTTTGTATTCCAAATTCTCCAACCCTTCCACCTATTAAGAATGCACTTATTGTAATACCCATTATATATGTGAAGTCATGCAAAACATATTTCCATATTAGCCATGTTGCAAAAACAAAACAAAAATAAGGTGAAAAAATTTGCTTCAGTTTGTTCTCAGAGTTCATCAGTTCTCTCTTTGGATTTGGATAGCATTTTTTCATCATGTGGGTCATTGTATTTATATCAGAGTAGCAACATCTCACAGTTGATCATTGTTACAATATTGTTGTTTCTATGTACATTATTCTCCTGGTTCTGCTCACTTCACTTTTCATCAGTTCATATAAGTCTTTCTAGGTTTTTCTGAAAGCATCCTGCTCACCCTTTCTTATAACACAGTAGTATTCCATCACAATCATTTACCACAGGTTGTTTAGCCATTCCCCAATTCATGTGCATCCTCTTAATTTCTTTGCCATCAAGATCATTTCCAATGCTAACGTGCTAAGCACTTGTACCTTAAAAAATGTTCAACTGTATAGAAATCTTCAAAAAATGTATTATATGATATTCATCCCTTCTTTCTTTGGTTGATGACGCTGTGCTATCATTCCATTATGAACTGAACAATAACATACAGAATGTCTTCCAGGCCTACACAAACTCCCTTCCCAACTGCTGTACATTTTGAGTTCCTATGTCTCTGCTTTTTATAGTTTTATTTTTAATGTTTTCTCTACCTTGTCTCACTGCTTACTGTGGCAGTGTTCCTTCCTGAGGCATCCTCTGTACCTCCTCTGATTTTTCACTTCTTTTCTGCCTTAGTCTTGGAATCCAGATAGTAAATTCGTTCAGAATGAGTGCCTGAGGGACTATATGTTGAATTAATTCATGAGATTTAGTCTGCAGACTCTCTATTTTGACTATTCTGAGGCCTTTTATATTTCCTGGTTCTACTTGTGTTCCGGAATGATGAACATTTTAGATAGTCAAGTTACTTATAGGTAAGGACTTTTTGTAGTTTGTGCATTAAATCTCTGTATTTGTACATACTTGGTTCTTTAAAAAAAACTGCTATTTTTACATGATGTAACCAAAGTGCCTCATGGGCCTAATATGTTCCATATGTTTTAAATTAAAATCACTTCTCAACAGCAGTTTATATGCTTTAAGTGCTTCTGTGAAACAATAGGTATTTTCCCCCACTTTATAGAAGAATATAAGATGTTTTTGGATTCCATGCCTTTACTAAAGTGACATGGTGAAAAAAATTCAGTATTGCAAGAAAAGTCTGTCATGCCTTTGCTAGGAATACCAGTGGCAAGAAGGACCAGGGGTTGTTATGCTCCATTTGTCTTAAGTAACCTGTAGGTAATGTCTATTGGCAATTCTCTTATTATTAAGGCCACATTGTTCAAAGTGTTCAAAGAAGGAGATTTGTTTGTAATAAATAAATGATAATAATAATTTGGAAGATAATGGCCATTGGAATCAGTTGAAATCTTCCTGGGTATAAAGGTATATTGCATTGTAAACATCTACTCTTCAACTCTCTGTAAGTCAAGTTCAAGAAGCTGGGCTTCTTAACTTATGACCTGTGAACTTTTTTTTTTAATAGTTTGAAAACTTTCTTTGAAAATAATTGATTTCCTATGCAATCTTATATGTTTTATTTTATGTATTTAAAAATATTATTCTGAGAAGGGATACTTAGGCTTCATCACACTGCCACAGGGGTCCATGATACTAAAAAGGTTAAGGACACCTGTCTGTTCTAAGCCAGGGTTGTTGTGTTGTTCCTTCTTGGTATTGATCCCTGTTTGTTCAGCTGCGTTGGCTTCTGGTGGTGAAATCCTTCGGTCTATACTGCTTCATTATTAGCTGCTCATGGGTTAATTTGGTAAAAGGTTCAGGCTGTACCTCTTTGACTGCAGTTGCCCACAGCCCTCTGTTCCAGGTATTTAGAGGTAGAGCTACCTTTCTGATTCAGTGTTTATAGTAATTTTAGTAGATTAGGCAAACTTCACCTTGAACACAGAGGGTCAACTAGGGGTGGACTCTGTATGGTTTCTCAAAATGAAATCCTTCCTTCTCTTTGGAATCTGAAGAAACCACTACCATTGGCATCCCTCATAGATATATGACCTATGTCTTGCCCAGCCCTTTTAAAGTAAAGCTACTATAATCAGGACAAGAATCTAGGGTCTGTTTTGTCCATGGACTGCCAGAACCCAGTAATATTCTATTTTATTCCCATTATATATCAGAAGGGTATAGACTTAATTGAAACTCGAAGGGATATGTGGCTCCTAGTTATATGTACTGATGCATCACGGCCCTCTCTGGGGATGTTTTCTCATCTTTATAACGAAGGGGTTGGGCTAATGTCTTTCATTTCTGTAATTCTCTGTGTCTAGAGGAATCACTGCTCTTACCTCAGCCAGGTAGGTGTGGCATGCCAGGCCCATTCCTAGAAGCACATACCCTCAGAACTAAGGTGCTGCTTTTTCACTAGTTTGACACCTGGGAGGTCCGTTCTTCTCATCTTACTAATAGTTTATGACTTGACCCCCACTTTTTGTCAGAGAAATGAGGAAATTTCCATTTTACTAGCTTAACAAATTCATATTTATTTTAGTTTGCTTTTAGGAGGGGGGAAGGGCAGGGCAATTGTGGTTAAGTGACTTGCCCAAGGTCACACGGCTAGTAAGTGTTAAGTGTCTGAGACCGGATTTGAACTCAGGTCCTCCGTACTCCAGGCTGGTGCCCTATTCACTGTGCCACCTAGCCAGCCCCATCAAATTCATCTTTAGCAGATCAATATAAATTCTCTCTCCTCTAACTGCTGAAGAAATAGTATGACGTTTTGTAATAATAGTAATAGCTAACATTTATATACCATTACTATGTGCTAGGCACTGTGGTAAGTATTTTACAGATTTGATCCTCATGACAATCAGGGGAGGTAAATGCTTTTATTATTCCCACTTTACAAATGAAGAAGCTGAGGCAAACAGACTGCATGACTTGGCCAGGGTCTTATAGCCAGTTAGTGCTTGAGTCTGGATTGGGACTCAAGTTTTCCTGACTCTCCAACCAGCTGTCTATGCACTGCATCCCTTAGCTGCCTACACTTATCTAAGGGCCTAGGAAAGTAAGAGATTCAAGGCATCTAAAAACAGACTTCCAGTATTTCAGTTTGCACACTTTTGTCAAGAAGAAAGCCTTTTCATGCTAGATGGTTCTAGTCCTTATCTCCTCTGCCTATTCTCATAGAATCTTAGATTTTGAGCTAGAAGAGACCATAAAGGTCATCTAGTTTTATTTTACAAATAAGGAAACTGAGGGCTAGAAAGGTAAGGTTAAGTGATTTGTCTGATAGTAAATAGCATGGTCCTTTGATTTTAGAGGCAGAACTCTTTGCATTGGGCCATACTGCCTCTTAGCCTTAGGATCTGGATATACAGGATTTAGTTTGATGAAAAATGGTATGGTAGTTGGCTTATGAGCCTCTGGATATCTAATTTGGACTTAGGATATAATACTAGGTGGTTTAATCAGGTAAGTCTCTGATCAAGAATAACCCTTGAGACAGGTTGTTCTATTCCTGGGCAACTCTGGAGATATTCTGGGATTGGGCTAAAATGCTGGGACCTTTTCTGATTGAATTAAATCTAATCCCTGAGGATTGGAATGAAACTAGAGATTTAAAGGCATGCATTCTGTCCACTACCCAGCATTTATTGCATGTTTAGCTTATGGTTTGTCCCTGTTTGAAGTCTGGGGATCTGTTGATCTCCTTAAGCTAAAACAGCCCCCAAGATTTTCTGGAAACAACTCCAAATGGTACATAACCATGCAGTGGGAAACAAGTTGGGTGTGACCATATTCTGTTGGTTCTGTGGTGTATTACTGTAAAATGAGTCACCAGTGAAAACAGAAATGTAGTTAGCTGGTTTGTCTTTTAAAACTGCCCTTCCTACCTCTTCAGTGATTTGTGTTTGAAGATTTCTTTTTGTTGCTTTTGGCTCATCTACTGACAAAGTGGAGGGGGTTGGTAAGGTTGAACTGGGGATGACTAAACTTTAGAATGATGTCTCCCTTAATAAAGACACATGAATTATTCTGTGACATTGTTCTTTTCGTTGGTACAGGTGCACAGACAGTATTACTTAGAATACCATGGGCAACATGACAATAAAATTATTCCAGCCACTGTTACCAAACTTTTTAGTAAGATGGTTATTTGCAAATAAACTGTCCAGATGTATATGCTTACACTGGCATTGAACAGGACTCATGAATGGTTTTTATTATTGTTGTTATTATTGCAGAAACTTTAAAACTTCAGTATTTCAAAGGCTTTGATCTAGCAGTTAGATACCTCCCAGGGCCACTTGATTCACATTCCTTTAGAATTTTTTTGTTTTGGTAAAAAACTCTTTTATTTTTTAAATTTTTGTATATTTGTGTTTATGTGTCAGAAAATAATTGCATATTATTTAATAAGCAGTATTAATTGTGATTACACTGACTCAATTCATTTAAGGCCCTTCATCTGGTGTAGAAGAGAAAAAAAAAGTTTGCTTTTTCTTTGAAGGTTAATAGCATATCAGGAGTCACTTTTGGGTATTTTTCTTTTTCCACCTGATTTCTAGAGAGTGGAAAGTTGTTTTTTGGGGTGGCGGCAGTGGAGGAGACATATTTCATAAGCAATGTGCAACATGCTAAATTTCAGCCTATGACTTTAGCTCTTAGTTTTTCCTTTCTAAGGATTGGAGCATCTTCCCACTGTTCTTTTTAGACCTGGAAAAAGTAATGAGATTAATAAGAATTAAAATTCACAGGATATTCTCCATTCCTATACTCTTTGGACTATGGAATCAAAGTTTATTTCTATTTAGAGTTATTGCTGAGTTGTGTGTATTGGGATGGGACTTTTTCTTAGCCCAGAAAATCTTTCAACCTTGTTGATAACCCAATTGGGCTTATTCCTCAGCCCAGTTTAGATAATGGTGTCTGGGTTTTGAATTTTGAAGAAAACAACCCTGAGATTATCGTTGTTGTTGTTGTTGTTGTTGTTGTTGTTGTTATCTACTCAAGAGAGCAGATAATTTTGAGATATTTTCCCCCTCCCACTAATTTCCCTATGCCCCTCAGTTCTAACACAGTTGTATAGCCGCATAACTAGTAACTAGGGCAGTATGCGTATTTTTTTTTATCCTAGCATGTACGAGAGTATAAGCTTGCATTCTTACCAGATATATCATCCATACCCTTTTTTTTCCTGGCATATGTAGTTTTGAAGACTCTTAAGGCATGAGTAGATTATGAATATCTCTCTGTGAAATCCCTACTTTTAGGGTAAGTGAAGGAAATTGTGGGCAGTAGAGCCTTTGCCATGTCCCTTGTTCGTAGAATAAAATGAGCAATTGGACGATTGTAGACTGTCTCTGCAGGCAGAGGAAAGATGTGTACATATTGTTACTTTAACCTTTCCTGTCTCCTACTCTGCTTTCATCTTTCCTCATTTGCTCTGTGAGAGACCATTTTAGAACAGACCATTTGCAAGTTTGATGCCAGAATGCTGCTTTCTCCTAGATCCAGATGGAAGTAACTGCTTAGATTGGGCTTTCTAGGTGGCCACTGGCCAGCCCAATGACATACTGTGAGGGATAAATATACTCCTTTTAAAGATATATCAATTTTTATTGATATCTTTTGAGCTTTTGTGTGACCCATATTTCCCACTGCCCTACCACTCATTCCTACAGAGCCATCCCTTATAAACAATGAGAGAGGAAAAAAAGTTCAACAAAAGTAACAAAAAAATCTGATGTTTTATGCATTGTTACATATACACAGTCCTCTAGCTCTGAAGATAAGAGGGAGAGGGGTCTTCTATCCCTTTTTTAGGGGAGGGGGCAAACTTGATTATTATAGTTTTAAAACTTTCTATTGTTTTGCTGTTGTTATTGTTCTTTCTATTGACCTTGTAGTAACTACCCTGTGTTTCCCCGATAATAAGACACTGTCTTATTAATTTTTGGACAGAAAAACACCAGAGGGCTTATTTTCAGGGGAGGGCTTATTTTAATGAACATTGACAGCAATTTTAATAAACAGGATGACGCGCTCACTGCTACAGCTCTGATTGGATGCAGCTTGGAGCGTGGCTTGCGTTTCACGGGGGGGGGGGACGGTGCATACAGAGGGTACCGTAATGTAGCGTGTAGCGCAGGGGATCACCTTCACTACAGTAGCAATCTCAATAGGGCTTATTTTCGGGGGAGGGCTTATTTTAGAGGAATCTTGCACAGTAAGGGGAGGGCTTATTTTCGGGATAGGTCTTATTATCGGGGAAACACTATATATGTATATATATATATTGTTCCCCTGCTTCTGCTTGCTTCATTTGCACGAGTTCACATGAATTTTCCCATACTTCTTTGAAAACATCATTTCTCACATTGTTTTTGGTATTATTCTATTACATTCATGTACCACAGTTTGTTTAACCATTCCTCTGTCAGTTGATATCTCCTTTGCTTCCAGTTTTTTGCTGCTATAAAATGTGCTGTTTTAAGCATTTTTATGTCTCAGGGGCCTTCCTTTTTGTCATTGGCCTCATTGGCATATGTGCCTCATGGTAGAATCTCTGGGTCAAAGGGCATTTGGTCATTCTCTTTGTATTGTTCCAGATTGCTTTCTGTAATGGTTGGACCAGTTCACACCAATAATGGATGAATGTACTGCTGACCCTCCTAAGGGAGAATCGCCCTTGCTTTGCTCTTAGCAATATTTTGCTAATTGAGAGCTCAGTTCCTTTTGGGAGAAGTGTCTCCCTGGTCCCAGACAAATGGACTGGTTCTTCCTTCCCCACCCCCCCCGCCCCATTTTAGGTAAACAAGATTCATAGAATTACAGAATCTTAGTGATTATCTAGTCTAGCCTCCTACTTAATGCAACAATCCTTTCTATAACAGCCTTTCAGATCCAGGTTCTTGATAACTGTAGAGATTAGGGAACTTACCTCCTGAGGCAGGTGGTCCTATGGTTGCAGCGCTCTTCTTGCTAGAAAGGTAGTTCTTTTGTTGAGCTGAAACACAGATATACATGATAAGCCTTCAAATATCTGAAAATCGATATTATTTTTCTTCTTAGTCTTCTTTTCTTCAGGCTTGCCACCTCAAGTTCTTTCGATCTATTGTTATACAATAGTTTCTCTAGCCTCTTATCCTGGTAGTCTTCTGGATGTAGCTTGATTTGTCCACTCCTTTTTTAAAATATAATACTTAGGACCGAGCACAGTAGTCCAGAAGTGGTCTAACCAGCACAGAAGACAACAGGATTGTCAGTTCATGTCATCTGGACATGTGCTATTAATATAACTTGAGTTGGCAGTAACTTTGTTTTGTTTTAGCATTGTTGGTTCATTTTGAATTTGTAGTTAACTAAAATCTTCCTGCCTTTTTCACATGCATTGCCACCAACCTAGGGAATCATTATTGATGAGTTATGAAATTAATTTTTTTAGCCTAATTGTAATTACTTTTTTGAGACCTCTGATTTCATTGATAATACTCAGTTTCTGGTGATGATTAGTATCTGCTCTACATTTGGAGTCTTGGAGATTTGCCTGGGGATGGTGAGAGGTTAAATGACTTGTTTGAGTCACAATTTGTATGTGTTAAAGGCAGGACTGGAATCCAGGTTCACTATGCTAAGATACCTCTTACTGCATTTTATTGCTATTTAAAATTGTTGGTTTGGGCTCATTGTTTCAGCTTACCTGGATGATTTGGAGATCAGACTCTGTCATCTGTGATAGTAGTGCTCCTCAACTAGTGTTTGGAAGGTAGTTTTCCTCTTGTTAACAATAATAGCAACAAACTTTTTTCGTGCAGAATCCCATACATTTAGCAGTTCTCTTGGTGAGAGATCCCGGTCAGTCTTTGTAAATATCTCACTGCTAACTATTATTTTATAGAATGTCTTCCTCTTTAAGAGAGATTAATGATTAATAAATTGTGTTTCACTTAATGCATCAGACCTGAGAAAGTCTGATAAAAAAATACTTGGGATTTTGAGACAAATCATATATAGTAAAAGCTCAAAAGTGTTTGGTAAAATTCTGGAAAGCAAGTCATAAGCATGAATAAAAGTCAGCTTGTTGACTGTAATATTTCCAGCTTCAGAAGGGTCTTCTCAGATGGCATTTTTTCTTTTTTGGAAGATATCATCTAGGGTATTTTCTCAACTGAAAAGGAGGGGGGTGGTAATAGTTTATGTTCATTCCCATGGGCACATCTGTTTCTTGGTTTTATGATTATATTCCTCAGAACAGGAAGTTTCGGGTGATAAAGTAAATAAAATATTTATTATGATATATCCATGCCCATGGTTTGCTGTACTTTGTTTTGGAGAATTTTTTTTTCCCTTTTTGAACTGTGTTTCTGCATGTACTTTAATGCTAGTATTATTTTGGATAGAGATGATTAAGCCTTCTTTGAGAAATTTGTCCTCTGATTAGAATAGGCTGGAATTGTGACTCTTTCTTGTTAGGACTTTGAAAAACAGGAAGTACTCTGATTTGAAACCTGTTATGTCAGAGACAGATGGATTTCTTAAAATTAATGACAAGCAGCAAAGGATCTCTTCTTCCCCCTTTGTTTCTATCATGAAGATAAGGTCTAAATAAGTCCCTCCTATAATGTTACCGGAACTCTGTGCTACTTCAAGTGTAAAACTTTCATAGGAATAGGAGCTAGACCTGTGATTTCCTTGGTATAAAGAGCTCAGCTGGGTGGGGAAATTCCTCTACCAAGGCAGATGACTTTATCTCCAGGTTGTAGTTTTAGAGAGTTGCCTAGAATATTTAGATGTCAAAAGACTTGACCAGGGTCATACTGCTAGTATATGTCAGAAGTGAGACGAATTCACATCTTTCTGGTTTTGAGGTCTGCTCTCTGTCCACAACACTACACTAAATGTTACAGAAAATTGAGTATTTGATATTCCTATGGCTAGCCTTTCAGAACTTATGTTATGGGAGGAGAAAAATGGAGAGAAAGCCACTTCCTTTTCTTTCTTTTTTTTTTTAAAGCAATCAGGGTTAAGTAACTTGCTCAAGGTTACATGGCCAGTTATTTCTGAGTGTGGTGCTGAGTATCTGAGCCCAGATTTGATCCCCAGGTCATCCCGACACTGGTGCTCTCACTCGCTGTGCTACCTGGCTGCCCCAAGCCACTTCATTTTCCAAGTTACGAGGGGGCAATACTACTACTTAGAGCAGTGTCCATACCTGCTGTACACTTATTGGTACCTGACTGATTTCCTCAAACCCTTTCAGATTAAGGAAGATACCTGGAGGGGCCTTAGAGACCATTTAGTCTAACACTGTGTCCAGCAGATCATCCATAACAAATGGTCATTCAGCTGTTGAGCACCTTCCGTGTTAGAGAACTCAATGCCTAATGAGGCATTCACACACAGCTCTTTTGGGAAGTTTTTTTCCTTCATGTTGAGATAGCTTCTCTTCAACTTCTGCTCCATGCAAAGCAATCCTTATCTCTCTTGTGACAATTCTTGAAATTTTTGGAGACAGTTATTATCATGTCCTTTTCTAAGTCTTTTCTTCTCTGGGCTAATTGTTTCTGTTTCCTTCTATTAATTCTTATATGGAGTGGTCTCTATTCCTTTCACCAATGTGGTTGTCCTACTCTAGAAGCACTTCACTATGTCAGGGGAAAACAGTTTTTAAGTGTAATAAGACGGAAGTAGAATGCATCATCCAAAACATTATTACTGTCACTAATTCCTTGGTTCTGGATATTACGCATCTATTGATACAGCTTAAGATCAAATTAGCTTTTGGGGTTGTCATGTCATACTAATAACTCACATTGAGCCATTGCAGTCCACCAATGCCTGCAGGTCTTTTTCAAGGAAATGGCTGTATAACCAAGTCTCCTCTGTCCTATACAAGTACAATTAACCCTTGTTTTTAAACTGAAGAATGGGACTTTACATTTATCACCATTAAATTCCATCTCATTATATTTGTCTTGTTCTAGCCTGTCAAGATCATTTTGGATACTGACTGTCACCTACTGTATTAGTTGTAGCCTTTTTCTCATCTGCAGATTTGATAGGCATGCCATCTATGCTTTTATAGTTTCAGTTTATTATGGTCTCACCTAAAAATATGGCTTCTGTTTGATGGCAAGTTCTTGTTTGTGAAACCTGTACTTGACAACTGTATTTGAGAGCACAACTCTTAATAATTTTTCTTTTAATTATGGAGCTAAAGTCATATTTCACTGCTCTTCCTCTGGAGAGGAGTAACTTAGAAGACCACTACTCTGTTTATATCTTCTCCCTAGAAAAGGTTTCATCAGAAAACTTAGGAACAGGACAATGAGTGGATTCAGTAGATACTGGAGAAATCAAAGGCATGTCATGGTATAGAAAGCTGTTTTTCCACATATACTCTGACCAGAATTCTTGTGAATTATATTACTGCTTTTCCTTCTCTTACCTGGGTGTTCCTAAAACATTCAGGAAAAAAAGCCTTCTAAGGCCTGTGTTCATTCTATTTATTTAGATTAGATAATTGATTCAGCTACATTCTTCCTTTAATATCCTTTTATATAGCAAGATCTCCTTACTTAGCAGTCATGTGAAAGTGAAACTTTATAGGAGATGCATCAATGGAAAAAGTTCTAAAACCACATTTTAAAAACCATAGTGATACCCTAGGTCTTTATATTATAGTCATTTTGTCCCTCCTCTCAAATTGAATCCTTCCTTTTGACAAATAAAAATTAAATCTAAGAGAGACATATAGTGACCCTCATGATATATACAGTATTCTCTTGTAACTGTACCCTTGTAGAAAGAGGTTTGTTTCATTATCTGTTCTCTAAGACCTTCAGTAATTCCTGTTGCTCAGAATTCACTCAGATCATTTGTATCATTGTGATCATTGTGTATATTGTTCTCTTGTCTTTGCTTATTTTGCTCTGGATCTTCTCGTCTTTCTCTGACTTACCCAGATTTGTCATTTCTTACTATTGAGTAATATCCCATTACATATATACTACTTGCTTTTTAAAATCTGGTTTTTATTTATATTTCATCTCCATTTCTACCTACCCAGTGATGTTTAATATTGTAACAATGAATAAAGAAGACAGAAGAAAAAGGCAATTTAGCAAAGCAAACGTAACATATCAGTTGAGTCTTACAGTACATGTGATTTTCCACCTCTAAGTCTCTCATCATTTTAAACAAGAGAGAGAGCATATGTCATAGCTTTTTCAACCATTCCTCAATTGATGATCAACAACTTTGTGTGGAGTTCTTTGCTATCACAAATAGTATTGCTATGGATATTTTAATATTTATTGGATTTTTCTTTCTGTCTTTGACATCCTTGGGATATGTGCCTAGTGGTAGGATTGCTGGGTCAAAGGACATGGATGATTTTGTCATTGTTATTGTATAATTCAGATTGAAATACAAAGTGGTTAGGCTATTCACTTTATAGTGCCTTTATTTCTTCAGCTCTACCAGCACCAACTTTGCTAATTTAAACATCAAATTTGACAAGTACTCTTATATGTTGCTCAAAAGAGCAGCATCTGAGGCTACTACTAGATTTTACATATTTAAATGAGACCCATAAAAACAAAATACATTTATAGTTCCACATATTTATTTACAAAAGTTTCCATTTACTTACATGGGGAACTGGTTTACCTCTAATATTCTGGCTTGTATGTTTTACCATAGATATCAGGTATTAAAAGTAGGACCAATTTTAGTTCAAAATTTTCTTTTTCACCCCTCATTGTCCTCTCTCTTCTTAAACTGGTTTACTCCGTTAGTTTCATTATGATGTTTTCATACATTAACATAGAAGTTTTACCATACCTTTAAGATGACTACTCAGTAAAGAATGTAGGCAGCACAGTGCCCCCTGCCTCCAGTTAAGCTGTTAGCTAACAGTATTTGGGAGAAGGAAATGATCAGGGAATAATGATTAGAGCATGATAATACTATGAAAAATCAACCTTTGTGATTGAAGCTAGCAAGAAACCATATGCTATGGATGGTTTTTAATAGTTTAATAGTTTTTGTGTCCAAAAACTATTCTTCCACTATTATTCAGGACAAAGGATCATAGATTTAGTACTAATATAAACTTTAGAAGCCATTTAGATTAACCTCTTCATTTTATAGATTAGGGATTGAGGCATAGAAAGAAATGATTTACCGAAGGTTACATAGGCAGTAATTGCCAGAGCTAGGGATTGTAACCCAGGTCCTGATTTTAAATCCAGCGTACTTTGCATTGTATTGTGCCGCCTGTGTTCTTGATGTTCATAAAATGCCATCAGGAAATGGCTTTTTAAAAAATGTAATCAATGTAAAGTAATAAAAAGAATGTCCTGTTATAAAAATAAATTAAAATGAGGAAGGATGAAATGATGACCCATACAAACAGGAAAGTAATGGTCATCATGAATTCTGGAAAAAGGAGAAATGAATAATAGTGAGAATTTGTTAGAATCTTAGCCCTGTCAGGCAGAAACAGATATAGGAAAGGAAGGAAAGAACAAAGGAAGAAAAGAAGGAAGGAAACCCTGACGTGCTTGCACAAATTTCTGGTTAATTTGAAGGGCATATTCTTTGAAAAACATTTTTATGGAGACATTTTATTTTAACTATTGACATGCAAAAGGATCAAGATGTGTGAATGTTAGCTAAAATAATGGAACGTATAAGAATAAAAAAATACTAATAATAATAGCTAGCTTTTATATATAGAACTTTGAGGTTTATACCAATATTATTTCATTTAATCCTCAAAATAATTCTGTAACTTGGGTAGTATTATTACTCCCATTTCACAGGTGAGGAACCTGAGGCCAAAAGGTGACTTGCTGAAGTTCACGTATCTTTTAAGTGTCTGAGGTGGATATTTACTTGAGTCTTCCTGACTACAGATCCACTAGAAACAGGATTTAAAAAGAAAATAAGACCGTGAAAACAAGCAAAATAACTTACCAACCAAGTGATTGTTAATGGTTCTACATTCAGCCATACTTTTTATTATTAACTGATTGCTAAAAGAAATGAAATCCATGTGCATTGATTAGAACAAGGGAAGATCATCACTACCCATTCACTAAATTTATTGCTGTTTAATGTTGTCTTTGTTTACTACAGTTATAGTCAGTGTATATATTTTAGTTTTGCCTTTTTGTCGTTCTGCATCACTTCATATAAAGTTTTCACATTTCATCATGTTCTTCATATTCCTCATTCTTCATGATATAATTATATTCTATTACATTTATATGCCGATTTATTTAGTCACTTTTCAGTCCTTGGATAGAAAAAATTTATAAACTGGTATTCTAATTGTAAGACTGCTCTGTTCAGAATCTTTCATTAGTTCTCTTCGGAATGAAGTCCAAATTCCTTAGCTTGATATTCAGATTGTATTCTAGACCTGCATTTCTAGTATTATTTCGTATTGTTTCCTTTCACACAGCTCTTGTTCTGGTCAGATATTCCTATTTTACAAATGAAGGAAATTGATGATCAGAGAGGTTGAATGGCTTATGCAAGGTCACATAACTAGCAAATATTTGAGATAACTTCCTAGCTCCAATCCAGTGTTCCATCTACCATACTAATAATTGCTTCTCACCCAGAAGTGACCTCTTCATTCTCTCCATAGTGCTGTGTATCCTTCTTATTAATACACCTTTCTGCTTTGTATTTTGTTTATTTGTTTGCATTCTTGTTCTTAATTAGCAGTTTATTATTTCTTCAAAGACAGGTACTGTGTCTTCAATCCTGTAATCTCTAGGTTGTGTAGCATGGTACCTCCTATATGGTTTTTGTATCAGTCTTTTGTGAATATGGTTATATACTAGCATTCTAGAGCCTGATCATCCTTTGGTGAACTATTCATAAAATTGTTCTTTTTAATAAAAATAAAAAGAGCTTCTGTGTCTTTGAGGGTAAGAACCTGACCAATGACTTGAGGAGGCCTGACCTAAACAGCTTGGCCCTGCATCTCCTACACACATCCCTCACAAATCGGTAGTATGGAGATCTAAGAGGACTTAACTCAGAATCAGTGTCTGCTCAGTTGCTTAGGGCTTTTGTCATGACACGGGATAAGACCATTGACTTGGTTCCAGGTCCTATTTCTGATTCTTTTTAGTTGTGAGAAAGTTGTTTAACCTCCCTAAGCCTCAATTTCTTCATCTATATGAATATAGATAAGGTTGGCCTTTGAGGGCCCTTCTCCATCATATCTGTGATCATAGTCTTACCCCAAAATCTCAATTTATTTTTAATTATAAAATAACATATCTGTGATCATAGTCTTACCCCAAAATCTCAATTTATT